>NW_006159579.1:1560620-1575629 GCF_000334495.1 Tupaia belangeri chinensis | reverse complement strand
ACTTAATATCTTAATTAACCTAAATCTATTCGTCGACTATAGTAAGACATATAGCCCCAGCTAGGTGTTACTTTATAGGATGCCTAAAGTTAGACTTGTGTTCATGGAAATGTATGTATCAGCTGTGTTTGCTATGAAGATATTTAGGTTAATTAAGATATTAAGTAATTCAATAAATTGTGGGGGATAAACAGTATAGAAAGCAAATGTAGATACCAGAGATAGTTTGGGAGGAGAGTGGGAGATGGCAGAGGGTAAGAGATAGGGGGAAAAATATATATATGAAACTAGAAATGGAAAATTATTGATGATAACATGTATGATTAAGCTACTATGCAGCACATTTATGGATGGGAAATTACATTTTGTATGCTGTGACAATGATCAGTGAATGAATGTAAATTGACTTAAAAAATAAATTAAAATAAAGAATAAAATTAAATAAATAATTCTTAAAAAAAAAAGTTGTGTCAGTCATATCCAGAGCCCTATAGCACAAAAGCAATAGTAAACTCTTCAAAGGTGTGACTTACTCATCTATGTAGCTCCAGATTAGTACAGTGCCAGACCCTTTTTTAATGCTCAATTAATGCTTAGAGCCCAACACAATCATTGATCCTTTGTGTCATTAACTGTGTTAAGACAAGTTCAAAGAAGGATTTGGGCTTTGCAGTAAGAGATTGGCTTATATTGTTTTTATTTTAAGCAGACAGACATTTATATATATATACATATGCAGAAAAAAAAAAAGGAAAGGAAAAGAACACAAACTATTCCCCAGTGCTTATTGACATAAACATACAAGGAGACTTCAAAAAATTCATGGAAAAATGAAAATGATTTATAGGTGGTTTTTTTTTGGTACTTTTTTTTTAGATCCATAGTTTTTTTTATGATACACATTTTATGTGAATTTTCTGAAGATCCTCTCCCCCTATGCAAAGCTCTGTTAAAAAAAAAAAGAAAAACAAAAACATAGTGAGAGAGAGAGCAAGAGAAAAAGATAAAAAGAGACAGTGGGACCAGCAGTTAGCGTAATGGCTATGTCGCTGGACTCCCACGTCGTCGACCGTGGTTTGTGTCCTGGACCTGGTAGCTTAAAACTCATACCGGGCATGTGTGCGTGCATGCCCAAGATCCCGAGAGGAGAATGGAGAAGGGATTGCAGCATGGCCATCCCCCCTGGGGGGGGGGGTTGATTTCTCGCTTTCAGTCTGTCTCTTTCTGTCTGGCAAGGGTGCGTGCCCTATAGCAAAACCTCTCCACAAAAAAAGAGAGAGCACCCCTAACAGGGCCTTGAGGCTGCAATCCACTTCCTATCTTTTTAGCCAGCCCCAGATCATGGACAAGCATGTGCTTGGTATAGTCAGGGAGGTCTCCCGACTTGAACCTCTCATGTGGGATTGCCACCCAGAGCTTGGTATTTTCCTACTGCCTCATTATCTGTTCCTACGCTGTACTTTTTTGATTTGGGAAAGAGGAATGAGCTCACTCAATGGCTTAATAAATGTGATCTCAACTGAGGTAACTTGAGAAGGTTATTATCATCATTATCATATTCATTTTTTTAGTAGTCCTTCTTTTTGGGGGGGGGGAGAGGTTTTTTATAGGGCGTGTGCACTTGCCAGACAGAGACAGAGAAATAACACCCCCAAGGGGGATGGCCATGCCACAATCCCTTCTCCTCCATTCTCCTCTCAGGATCTTGGGCATGCATGCACATGTGCCCAGCGTGAGTTTTAAGCCACCGGGTCTGGGACTTGAACCATGGCTGCCTACATGGGAGTCCAGCGACGTAGCTATTACACTAACTGCTGGTCCCAGTAGTTCTGCTTTTACTATTGTTCTAGTAGTCTATACAACCAATGAGCCTGGGAATTCTTTTTTTTTTTTTTTTTTTGAGAGTTTTTTGCTATAGGGCGCGTGTGCTCGCCAGACAGACAGAGAGAGACATAGAGACAGAAAGCGAGAAATCACCCCCCAGAGAGGATGGGCACGCCGCAATCCTTTTTCCTCCATTCTCCTCTCAGGATCTTGGGCACGCACGCACACATGCCCGGCGTGAGTTTTTAAGCCACCGGGTCCGGGACGCGAACCGTGGTCGACTACGTGGGAGTCCAGCGACATAGCCATTACGCTCACTGCTGGTTCCCGAGCCTGGGAATTCTAAAGAGCTGTGGAAGATGTGAAAACCTTCAGGACTCAAAATGACTGGAGCTCTTTGCTGGGATCTCCAGGCGACAAGAAGGCAGTCATCATTCTCACCATCACCATTAGGAGGCTCATCTCCCAGACCCTTCTACTAAATCCAACTGGGAGAGCTGGTAATTAGCTATTGTTTTCCTACAAGCTGTCAGTAGAAAGCTCTTTTCTGGAGTAAACATAAGCATTTCACTATTTTAAAGGAGTTTGCCTATCAAAGAAAAGACATTCCTTTCACTCCTTCCTCCTGAAAATACATCCTATGAACTCTTGTGCATGAAGAAGAATGAGAATCAGAAGACTTCTCTGGACTACCCTGAAATTTACTACAGGTGGTATGGCTAATTCAGTTCAAATCAAGTCCTTTTTTCACCAATCTTGTTCTCTTCACACATGAGAATTGGCCCTTGGAGTTAAATTCCTTTAGAAAGTTTCTATTGTAATTTTGGCAGTGAGTGATAATGCTAGATATGCAGTTGTTCAAACAGACTGAGGAACTTAGAATAAGGACCCAATGATTGCTAATTAGGTAGCCCTGTGGTCCACAATCCATTAAGGGGTCTGAGGTCCTAAAGCCCTCTACTTATTAGGGTGATGGGTTTAAAGTATGCTGCTTCTGTGGAACCATAAGCTTCAATTTCTGCTTTCAAGAACACTGAAACTTGGGAACCAGCAGTTAGCGTAATGGCTATGTCGCTGGACTCTCACGTAGTCGACCACGGTTTGCGTCCTGGACCCGGTGGCTTAAAACATGCCGGGTGTGTGTGCGTGCATGCCCAAGATCCCGAGAGGAGAATGGAGGAGAAGGGATTGTGGCGTGACCATCCCCCCTGGGGGGTGATTTCTCACTTTCTGTCTCTATGTCTCTCTCTGTCTGTCTGGCAAGCACACGCGCCCTATAGTGAAAACCTCTCCAAAAAAAAAAAAAAAAGAACATTGAAGCTTTTTAAAAGATGTAATAAAAACATTCACATTTAAGTAAATGCCATGTGCATCAAATTTTAACACATTGGAAATCACCTGTACCAGATTTCGAGCTAATCCTCTTGCTGTTTCTGTTTGATGAATAACTGTTATGAGGTCACAGAGTGAGCTGTTAAAATAATTTTTAAAAAAAAACTATTTCCTCATGTGAATTAGACCTTTCTCAGTACTGTGCGACTCAAACAAAAGATGAAAATAAACTGGCTACTAAGGCAATATAAGAAGGCAACTGTCAGGACCAGCAGATGGTGTATTGGCTATGTCACTGGACTCCCATGTAGTCGACTGTGGTTTGAGTCCTGGACCCGGTGGCTTTGACCCATACTGGGCACGTGGAGGAGAAGGGATTGCAGCATGGCCATCTCCCCTGGGGATGATTTTTTACTTTCTGTCTCTGTTTCTCTCTCTCTATTTCTGGTGAGCACACATGCCCTATAGCAAAAATCTCTCCAAAAAAAAAAAGAAAGGTAACTGTTAATCTCTGATTTTAAACGTTGTGTGTATTATACTATTATACTGGATTAATACAAAACTGCTTTAACATGTATTAAATTATGGGGTTCTTCCTTAACATTTCAACAAAGAAAAAGATACCTCTTTCTTCTTTTTTTAAAATTTGCTATAGGGAGAATGCACTTGTAGGGAGGGTTGGATAGAGAAAATGAGGAAGCATCTTCCAGATGGGATGACCACATTACAATCCCTTCTTCATTCTCTTCTTGGGATATTGGGCATGCACAGCATGCAACAGCATGTTTTTCAAGTTGCTGGGTCCAGGAGGACTCAAACCTCACAATTGGCCATGTGAGATCCAGCTGCCTTCACCACTACACCACCTCACTGGGTTTCTTTCCTTATGAGAGAGAGAAAGGTATTTTTGATCGAGTCTTGCTCTTGTGATCCTCTGCTATAGCCTTTTAGTTTGTTAGGATTACGAGTGAAGGCAACTGCTCCCAGCCTGTTTTGGTTGATCCAGGATCCAAATCCAGTTCTCTTGTGTGGCTCTGGCCTCGAGCAACAGCACTCTACCGCTTGTGCCACCGTGTCTGGGCTAGAGTACCTCTCTTTAAAATGAAAACATTTGAAAACCACTGCTTTGGATCATGTTGCAGAATTTCTGGGGCTGGAAGAATCTTTGCAATAAATCTAGACTCCAGCTCTCTTGTATAGGCCAGTTGTGTATTTTACCCTACAGCAGTTGTATCCTTCACTTTCTCCTGGAAAATTACCCTTTCTACATTACAAACAGACTTTGTGAGACTGTTGTTCAAGACAGACTGCTCTTTTCTAGACTACACTCAGGTGAATCAGACTCTCTCCCCCAGGAATTTTAATTCTAAAAGGTCTACTTTAAGGACTGGGAGGGCCTTATCCCTATGCCCTTGTCCTGAAAACACTGTCCATAGTTCCTGGGACTTGGCTTCTCTAGTGCCCTTCAGGGTCTTGTGTACTTTCTGAGGCTTGTTGTGTGGCCTTTCCTTTGAAGTCCTCAAACCCCTTTAGTAGACTAACTCCCCTTCCTACTGCCTTTTTTCAGGCTAGACAGAGTTGTCTCTGCTGTTTGCAACTAAACTACTCTGATTTACTCCTAACTTTGTAAATGGGGAAATATAGCACCAAAAGAACTTGTTGGGCTGACCCTGTGGCTTAGTGGTTAAAGGCGGTATCTTCACATGGCCAACCATGTGGTTTGAATCCTGACCCCAGCGGCTTGAAAAACACACAAGGCATGTGCGTATGTGTGCCTAAAATCCTGACAGAATGGGGAAATGGAAGAGAAGGGATTTTCTGACCATGCCCCACTGAGGGGTGCTTTCTCCTTCTCTGTCTTTGTCAAGTGCATGTGCCCTCTGGCTAAATGTTTTTAAAAAAGTGACTTGTTCAAGGCCACACTGTGATAACTTTGGATACAAGTTTAAGGTTATGTCCTGCAGATAGAGATGATCCTGAATCAATAGTCACAAAATCAGAACAATCTTTATAGGACAGAGTTCACCCTATATGTGTATGTGAGAGAGAAAACGAGATAAGAGAGATTGAAACAGAATGAATAGTGGTGTTGGAGATGAGGGTTGCATGTCTCAGAGCCTCATAACAGTGGACCCATAATTCTGAGCCACACATGTGAGTTTCAGTTCTGGTCATTAAACCAGGCAAAGTTGCAGAGGCTCAGAACCATGTTCTCAGGACCCTAACGCTTGGGGAAGGATTCTGAAAAAGATGGAAGAATCTCAGAATCACAAACTGAAGGGGAACTTGGGCAGGTAAATGCCTAAATGGGGACCAGCTGATAGTGTAATGGTTACATCACTGGACTCCCACATAGTTGACCATGGACCTGGTAGCTTGAAACTCACGCCAGGTGCATATGTGTACTTTCCCAAAATCCTGAGAGGAAAATGGAGAAGGGATTGAGCCATGCCCATCCCCACTGGGGGGTGATTTCTTGCTTTCTATCTTTTTGTCTCTTTCTTTCCAGTAAGCACACATGTCCTAGAGCAAAAATCTCTATTTAAAAAAATGCCTACATGACTCATCCTTGAGGATGAGTCAACGAAAGCAAGAACTGAGATTCTGAGGGATTGGAACATATATACTACAATGGTTCTAGTCTCTAATAAGGGCCAATGGACATGGCCTATAGGATCACAAGCTCTATTAGAAGAAGATCCAGTATTCCCCAGCACCTGGAATGTGGTAGATGCTCAATATACATTTGTTGAATGAATGAATGAATGAATGAAGAAATGAATGGGTTGGTCTTCCTTGTGGTTATCTAGACCAGGAAGGCAACTGTCTTGTTACTAATGGACAGGGTCTTTAGCTTTGTATCCCTGGCCTTACCCCGGGGGCCAAATAGTGCCTGGTTGGTGAACAGTGTCTGGAAAACAGAGGAGCAGTGGCTGCAATATGTTTTCAATAGTCTCATGACTGATGACATTTACTCCACAGCAGCTGTCATACAAGGAACAAAAGGTTCTTGTCCTGTAAGCTTGCAGCCTAAATGACAAAACAAAACAAGCAACTGGCAGCTTTTCTATGGTGTGTGTGTGTACGTGTGTGTGTGTGTTGTTGTTGTTGTTCTTGTGTTAAAGGCCTAGATAAGCAATACTACGTTGAATATATAACAAGAGCAGCAGACATGGTGTTTTTCCCATTTCATAAACAAGTATATGGAAACCTAGAGAGACAAAAGATTTACCTGGTGTGCAGAGCTGTGTCGACCTGAAGTACCCACCTTCTCGGGCTTTGACCAGGTGGCTGGCATTCTATTTAATCCTGAGCCTGGCTGGATAGAGAGAGGTACTCACCTGCTCATTCCCATACCAGCTATGTCACTTACAGGCACAACCTGGATTTCCAGTTGGAAAAGGGTCCTTGGAACGGAGTTCAAGAGATTTGAAAGAGGGAAGGTTGGAAGGTGGACAAGTGTCTATCCCCAAGGACAGAGATACATATTGGGTACCAGGGCTGTGGTAACTGCTCCACATTTTTCTGTCTCCTAGCCTCTCTTTAGAATCTTTTTTGGCACAACTCTTTTTTGTTATCTTCTGCTACCACCCTTGTTTCTGTATCTTGGCTCTTCCTTAGTCACAGTAATTCCTTGGGCAGCTCCAGCGGCACGGGGCACTGACGGATGGTGTCTTCTAAGTTTTCCTTCCTACTGATAGGTATGCCCCCAGACAAGCAAAACGAGTAGATGATGTCACTTGGAATCTTCCCCATCAAGGCTCTGGAAGTTTCTGCGAGACACCTCTCCCTCCCCTGGCTGACCTTTCCTTAACAGATACTGCTCCCCCTCTGAGGGTCCTACCAAAGATAGAAAGTTGTGCTTCAGTTTTGCATAGGTTGAGAATCTCAAAGGATAGAATTTTCAGGGAACAACTTGGGACATTTTGGGCAATGGGTTCCTGACAATTCAGTGCAAGGATTCCTGCCTCCTTATCAGTTGGTAGAGCGTGGTGGGGAGTGAGGAAGTATCCCTGAATCCTCGCTTCCTTGAGAGTCCAATACTTCACTGGTTGGAGAAACAACTCTAGGTTATGAGTTTAAAATTCCTGAGGGGCAATGGGTAGTGATCATTGAGCCTGGGGTGGAAGAAACCCGTAGGTTCCCACAATTCTGTGAATTCCTGGGAAAGATGGGAGGAGTTGGGCACAAATGTGCAGCTCAACAAAGGAGCACTTAAGGCTCTAGGATCTTCAGCTGCAGAGAACTACAGCAAACATCCAGTCACCACCAGCGGTTTTCTCCACAAGCCCCCTGGAACCGACAGCCTAGAGAAATGGAGTTGTATGGAGTCGTAACAGTTCTCTTTTTCCCGGGTTGTGGAGAGCGCCACAGGACTGAAAGGCAGATCCTTAATGGCTCCTTTCTCCCGGGCTGGTCTGCATTCCCTGGTTTCGAAGGCAGCCTCGGATGTTCTCCCGCTCGTACCCAGAGGCCAAATTCGGAGAAACGATTGCCCAGAGCAGCCATAGGGCAGGGACAACTAGCTTTCCCTAGCCCCAGGGTAGTGGCGCAGGCGAAGGGACTTCCGAGGTTGGGAGTGCTCGACGAAGAGACTGGGACGCTTCGGGTTCTTTAAAGAAACAGCCACACACCTATGAGCTGCCTACATTTATTTGGATTTTAGCTCAAGCCAGGTCTTCTGAAGCTCCGCCTCCTGAAAGCCACGCCCGCGCCCATTTGCAAAAGCCATAACCATTGCCTGCCCCCGCGGTCACCCCGGGTCCGCGTAGCACCGCCTCCGCGGTTCCGAGTGGGTGCGCTCAGCAGCCGGGGTTGAAGACGCGGCAGGTGCAGGAGCTGCGGAAGAAGCGGCACTGGCAGAAGGCGCACGGGTCACAGCAGGCCGGGGCCGGCGGCTTGCAGCTGTCACGGGTGGCCACGCAGGGTACGGGGGGCGGTGGCCGGGACCTCATCGTCTTCTCCATCGAAGCCTTTTTCTGCGGAGAAAATATCGGGGCTACCCAAGCCAGCCACGCCGCTCCACCGGTCCTCTCCTGTGCCAGGGAGCTCCTCCGGCCTTGGAGGTCTCAGACTAGACACCCCTGCCCAGCTGTCCTCCGCTGGCTTGACCCATGCCCATGAGTCACCCTAAAGGGTCCCTGCCCTGCTTCCCTAATCAGGTGCCTGGCCTCCATCCTCCTTCAGACACACCAGGTTCTTGCCTGGTCCTTTTCTCTCCCTAAGGGCTCCACTCAGGCCCACAGGTTTTTACTACATCTCTATGTCTAACCGCTTGCAGTCTAAGCACAATCCCTGCCAGTTCTGTTTTCACAATAGAGCTGGATTCCATCCAGTTCACTACCCTGGGCCAGGCTGCTACCTTCTCCCCTGGGTCGCTGTGGGCCTCTTACAGTCCGTCTTCCAGTGCACCAAAGGGACCTCTCTGAAGACAGGATAGCATCCCACCCCGGCAGAAAGCCTATCAGTAGTTTCTCTTTGCACTTAGAACGGAAATATGAACTTCCTTTCGGCCCTCAGGTCTTCTGATGTTCGCCCTTTGCCCAGCTCTTGGACCTGTTTTTACCTCTTTGCTTCACTGGGCTTTCTTCTGAGCACTGAACACAGCACTAAGTTCCTGCTGCAGGACTTCCAGCTTGCTACTCCCTATCCTGGCTGGCTGTATTGCTGGCTGTCCAATACGGTTAGCTATTCCTCATATGTGGCTGAGTACTTCTAATGCGTTTAGTACAACTAAGGAAGTGAATTTTCCCTTTTTAATTAATTAAAATTTAAAACTGAAAATATAAAATATTTTCCTCCTTAGATGCAAGCTGATTGTCTTACTAGGACTATATTTTGCTTTGTTGAAAATTTATTATTGGTGGGACTGGCAGGTGGCGTGAGAGTTAAATGTGCTAAACTCCCACATGATTGACTGTGGTTTGAGTCCTATACCTGATGGCTTCATGCCCATGAGTCACCCTAAAGGGTCCCTGCCCTGCTTCCCTAATCAGGTGCCTGGCCTCCATCCTCCTTCAGACACACCAGGTTCTTGCCTGGTCCTTTTCTCTCCCTAAGGGCTCCACTCAGGCCCACAGGTTTTTACTACATCTCTATGTCTAACCGCTTGCAGTCTAAGCACAATCCCTGCCAGTTCTGTTTTCACAATAGAGCTGGATTCCATCCAGTTCACTACCCTGGGCCAGGCTGCTACCTTCTCCCCTGGGTCGCTGTGGGCCTCTTACAGTCCGTCTTCCAGTGCACCAAAGGGACCTCTCTGAAGACAGGATAGCATCCCACCCCGGCAGAAAGCCTATCAGTAGTTTCTCTTTGCACTTAGAACGGAAATATGAACTTCCTTTCGGCCCTCAGGTCTTCTGATGTTCGCCCTTTGCCCAGCTCTTGGACCTGTTTTTACCTCTTTGCTTCACTGGGCTTTCTTCTGAGCACTGAACACAGCACTAAGTTCCTGCTGCAGGACTTCCAGCTTGCTACTCCCTATCCTGGCTGGCTGTATTGCTGGCTGTCCAATACGGTTAGCTATTCCTCATATGTGGCTGAGTACTTCTAATGCGTTTAGTACAACTAAGGAAGTGAATTTTCCCTTTTTAATTAATTAAAATTTAAAACTGAAAATATAAAATATTTTCCTCCTTAGATGCAAGCTGATTGTCTTACTAGGACTATATTTTGCTTTGTTGAAAATTTATTATTGGTGGGACTGGCAGGTGGCGTGAGAGTTAAATGTGCTAAACTCCCACATGATTGACTGTGGTTTGAGTCCTATACCTGATGGCTTGCTTTCTCACTTTCCCGTTCTCTCTGTCTCTCACTGGTCAAATTAACTAATAATAATCATCATTACAGTAAATTAATTCTTAAAAAGAAAAAGAAAATTTATTATTGGAATTGTGTCAATTGCACACCAGATTTCAAAGACTTAGCACAAAAAAAGAATATAAATATTGCAGTAACTTTTAAAATGTTAATACTTTGAATATATTGGGTTAAAGAAAAAAATTAATTGCATTTGTTTCTTTTTATATTTTTAAAATGTGGCTACTAGAAAATTTAAAATTATATATGCTTTTTACATTATATTTATATTGAGCATTGCTGCTCCAAACTACTGAGTTTTTCAGTCTTTATTTATATACTGTTTCCTTAGAGGCTTCCCTAACCATGCTTCCCTCTCGTACTCTTATTACCAGGCTTTGATTTGTTCATAGCCTTTATATCTGATTTTACTTATTTATTGATTTATGTGATGTTCACCTATTTTTTCCCACAAGAATGTAAATTCTGTAGAAGCAGGAACATACTGCTCTCATTCACTTCTGTATTTCTAGTGTCCGGCATGTAAATATATCTGTCAGCTATATATTCCTCTCTGTTAATCATGTCATCTGCTAATTTGCAACCAGCAAAACAGGTCCAGAGAGGAGAAAGAACTTCATCAAGATCTCACAGTGCCAGGTTATACCTCCCAATAACTATTGGGTCATCAGAAAAGTCATGACAATTTCATGCAGAAAATCATGGAAAAGGGGCTGGCTGGTAGCATGGTGGGTAAGGGCACTGGACTCCCACAGAGCCCACTGTGGTTTAAGTCCAGGAACTGGACTTAAACTTGCTTTCTCACTTTTTCCTCTCTCTTTTTCTCTCTCTGTCCTTCTCTAGAGCCAAATTAAAATAAACAAATAGAGGGAACCAGCAGTTAGCATAATGGCTATGTCGCCGGACTCCCATGTAGTTGACTGCGGTTCGCGTCCCGGACCCGGTGGCTTAAAACTCACGCCGGGCGCGTGTGCGTGCGTGCCCAAGATCTCGAGAGGAGAATGGAGGAGAAGGGATTGCGGCGTGGCCATCCCCCCTGGGGGGTGATTTCTCGCTTTCTGTCTCTATGTCTCTTTCTATCTGTCTGGCGAGCGCACGCGCCCTATAGCGAAAACTTCTCCAAAAAAAAAAAAAAAAACCTAACAAATAAATAAAGTTAAATAAAATAATTCTTAAAAAAAACAGAAAAATACATCATGACTTTTCTGACAACCCAATAGTTCAGTGCTCCCTGCTCTAGTTACAGTTGATTTTATATATTGAAACACACTAAGACAGAAATGATCTAAGTATTTTAACAATGCCTTAATTTAGTATTTCCCAGTGTGGAAACTCATATTACCATGGTATGATTATAGGTGGCACTTGAACATTTAATGGCTCTGAACCACATGGTGAGAAACATTTTTCTCCCCCAATTTCTTTCAACATGAAAAGCTCAGTTTGGTGTCAATATATCCTTCACACTGCTCAGTTTGGGTGCCTTTATGTCCCTAATGTTTCTAATGTGACCTTTAACAGAGAGAGCAGGTCTCAGATTTAGAATTTTTGGCAGGTAATAACATCCAGCTAGAGTTCGGTTTATCTTTTTTTTTTTAACTTGTTTTATTCACTTTAAAATGTCTTCGCTTTATTTATATAGTTACCTTTTATAAGTAGCTAGTGATACTAGTTTATCTTCTATTAATGGCAAGTGGTAGTATCACAGTTTTACATTTTTAAGTTTTTACTTTAAATAAATATGTGAGAAGACTTCAAAAAGTTCACAGAAAGTGGAATTAAAGTATAATTTCATTTGGGTGCAAAAAAATCAGAAATTCATGCCTAGATTTTTTTTTTTTTTAATTTGCCTGAAAGCACATTCACTTTCTAGAGAGGGAGAGACAGAAAGCACCGCACATGGGGACTGGTCACACTGCAAATCCTTCTTCTCCATTTTGCCTTCCTTTTGGAATTTTGGGCACACACACGTGTCCAGTATGTTTCTCAAGTTACTTTGTCCAGCATGCGAACTGTGCAGTCGGCCATGTGAGATCCAGTCCCACAATCAAGAGGTCACAGGCTGACCCCATGCGTAGTTTTTCATAATACACATTTTCTATGAACTTTTTAAAAGACCTCCTCCTACCCCCATTAAATAGGTGAAACTCAAATGTGGTAAACGTGAAAGTGGTTCTGAAATGACTGAAGCGTGGGAAATATTGCATTTATCCAAAGAATGAGTGATGGTGAAATTGCAGGCAGAGGGTTAACCAAGATAGGAAACTGCTTTTCAGCAGGTAAGCTATTTTGTTCAGTAATCTTCAAATCTCTGGGCTTCTCTGAGGGTTTGGGTCAGGGCTATAGGTCAGGAACCTTTAGGTATTTTTTAGTTTCTTTTGTTGATGCAGGCCTGGAGAATCAGTTAGCGCCCAGGCAGAGCTTGGGATCCTTCCCTTTGTAAGTCTGATTCCACCCCAACAATTAGAACTCCCAGGCCTACCTTGGAAGATTTCTTCTTTTCTGCTTCTTTTCTGCTGATCGCTTTGGATTTTTTGTTCAGTGCTTCAAAAAGAGACAGAGGAGCAAAGCCAGATGTTTCTATGGGCCCTGGGTTGCAAGGAAAGTAGGAAGACTAGAGGGGTTCTGAAAACTTTCGTGGTGAAGGAGGAGAGGAGGTTGGCTGGATGAATCTTGGTGGGACTCAGGCCAACAGTTTCTTGTTAGCCTGGCTGCTGATCTGGGGCCAGAGACTGAGAGAACTGTTTTCTGAAGGAAGGCAAACAGGAAATCCAAGGAGGCCTTGCAGTTGACTGTGGCATCCACAAGGGGCCTGGTCCCTTGGCCTGGTTGTCCCTGGGCCACTCAGAACAGCTACAGATGCCCCTTCTGTAGACACCAGTCTGGCAGGCACAAGGCCACTGTGATACTCTGAAAATGGACTCAGTATTTTGTACATGGCTGCACCTGTGTTTTCTGTATTCATATTTTCCACTTGCAGAGGTTTAGAGCCAGGCAGACCTGATTTGAATCCTGACTGTGCCCTGACACCTGTATGGTCTTGGGTAACCTCATTAACTTTCTTGAGACTCAGTTTTTTCATCTGCCAGAATGGTTCTATATACTTTAACCTATTGTGTTGTCTTAAGGATAAATGAGGTATGTTTATAAAGTGAAAAGTCTTGCATATCGGGACCAGCAGATGGTATAATGGTTACGTTGTTGTACTCCCACATAGTTGGCTGTTGTTCATGCCCTGGACCCCAAAAATCTCTCTAACCAAAAACAAAACAAAACAACCCAACAACAAAAAAGTCTTACATATCAAATACGATCAATGAATGTTGATACTCCCTCCCTACTTTTCCCTTCCTGTACTTTCCTAATATGTCTAGAATATCCTCTTTTCCTAGTAAGAGGCAACTCAGTAAGGGGATATTGTTTTGAGTTTAGGTTCCACAAGTAAACACCTGAGATTAAATTCTGGCTCAGCAAATTAAGAACTGTGTGATCATGTGCTAGTTACTTAACTTTTCTAAGCCTCAATTTACTCAACTATGAAATATTAACAAAAACATTACTCTCCTGGGGACCAGCAGGTGGTGTGGTGGTTAAGGCGCTGGATACTTCCATGTGGCCAACCACAGTTCAAGTCTTGAACCTGGTGGCTTGCTTTCTCACTTTCCCTCTCTCTCTCTCTCTTGCTTGTGTGTGTGTATCTCTGGTCAAGTGAAAATAAATGAATGAATAAATAAAATTAAAAACAACAACAACAACAAAAACATCATTCTCCTTATAGTGCCTAGCACACAGTATGTCTACTACTATCAGGTGAAGTCAGACCAGAAGATCTCCAATGCCAGGCTCTAATGTTCCTCATATTTTTCCCTGAGTAGTTATTCTCTACATTGGCCTGACAGAATTGGCTCATGTCAGACTTGGTTATATTCTGCAGCTTTTCCTAAAGTTTGTTATCATTGACAGGACTTCTGTAATCTTTAAGTTTCAGAAATGCTATGTTAAGGCCAGCCAGTGGCACGATGGTTAAAGTGGCTAGATCTCATATGGTCAACTGTGTGGTTTAAGTCCCAGACCTGGGGGCTTGAAAGGCATACCAGGGGTGTGTACAGGTATGCTCAAAATCCTGAGAAGAGAATGGGGGGGGAGGGATTGCGTCATGGTTATCTCTCTCTCTCTCTCTGTCTCTCTCTGGCAAGCATATGTGCGCTATTGCAAATTTAAATAAATAAATTAACCAAGAAAGAAAAATGCTATGTTAAACCATGTTTACTAAGCCTCTGGATTCAAGCTTTTTCAGAGCTGCTAACATGCTAAGCTGCATATTAGATTGGTGGCATGCAGGGCTTTCCCAAACCACATGAGTTCAGGGATACTTTATTCTCCCAGGATTATTTCACAAGATAAATATGAAAAGAGCCATGATAATTGCAATAGATCCTGGTGGCAGCCAGGGGAAGCAGGCTTGACATCCTATAGCCTCCTGTCATGGGCCAGAGCTTAGAAGCTGGGCCCCAGGCCAAACCACTTACCCACGATAGATACAGAAGGAAAATCCAACAGGTTCATGGAGGAGTTACTCCTTAGGCGCCTGTCCTCTCTGGGCTTCTCTTCAGGTGCCAAGTGGCTGAAGGCAGTGAGGAAGTATAGGAAGACCAAAAGGATGGCCAGGAACAAGCGAGTGACATCCATTGTAGCAGCCTGAGTGGGACAAAGAAGGTTGTCAGGCAAACGGGTCAGGGACAGTGGCAAGAGCACGTGCCTTCCTGCTTTTTTTGGGCTGGTGGTCTGACTCTCTTCCACAAGTGTCTCAGTGGAGAACTGGCAAGGCTTAGGTCAGGAAGGGGAACTGATGACAGAAGAAACAGAAAAGGAGAGATAAGAGACCGAGAGAAAGATAAGGGGAAGAGATTGAAACAAAAAGAAAAGAAATGCATTGTATTGGTTTTTGCTTCCCAAGGATGGGATTTTTTTTTTTTTTTTGGTCAGAAAGTGCCAGTATTCACCAGAAAGAGAGAAAGAGAGAGAGAGATAAAG
>NW_006159579.1:1552637-1560592 GCF_000334495.1 Tupaia belangeri chinensis | reverse complement strand
CAGGCCCAAATCCCTTTTCCATTGCTCCTTTTTTTTTCTTTTTTTGGAGGGGTTTTTGCTATAGGGCGTGTGCACTCACCAGAAAGACAGAGACAGAGACAGAAAGTGAGAAATCACTCCCCAGGGGAACGGCCACACCGCAATCCCTTCTTCATTCTCCTCTCGGGATCTTGGGCACGCACGCACATGAGCCCAGCGTAAGTTTAAGCCACCAGGTCTGGGACTCAAACCACAGTCGAGTACATGGGAGTCAAGTGACATAACCATTATGCTAACTGCTGGTCCCATCCATTTCTCCTTTCTATCATGATTTTAGCCACCCATGCACATGGGCCCAGCATGCGTTTTTTTTTTTTTTTTTTAAAGAATTATTTTACTTTATTTATTTATTTATTCATTTTAATTTGACCAGAGAGAGAAAGAGTGAGAGAGAGAGAGAGAGAGAAAGAAAGAAAGTGAGAAAGCAAGCCAAGACAGCCACATGGCCCAGTCGCTACCACAGCTGCCCGCAGAGCGCCCCGAACCTTCTTCCCCCAACAAAGTTCCCAAAGTGAAAAGCAGATCTATTTGGAAGAGATGCATTTAGAAGCCACCACCAGATTCTGTCCAAAGGAAAAAAGAGAAAGTGAACAAACATCTTTCAGCAACCAAAGTCCCAGGCAAGACCAGAAAGGGGGCTTTTGCAGCTTTCCACATGCTCTTTAAAAAGAAAAATGGGAACGCATCTGGTGAAGATTCCTGTGGTCCTTGGGGCTGGGTGACATCAAAGGTTTCCCATTTCTAGATTTTAGGTCCAGTGGATCAGAATACAGGAAAAAAACTAATGAGAATCCCTCAATGGATCCTTCACCCACCAAACTGACTTGCTCTTGCAAATGACCTTGACCAAGGAACAACTGTGCAAAACAAAAAAGTTGTATTGTCAAGTGGTAAGATGAGGATAAGAAGCTTGTATCTATCTCTCTCTCTATATATATATTTATACATCTATCTATATAAATCTATATGTATACATATACATATAGATACATATCTATATGTATAAATATATACATATCTACATGTATAAATCCCTGAGGAAAACTAATATAAATACGTATGTATGAAACTAAGTCAATATATAAAACATTGAAGAGATGAAGATTAATCTATGTTTAAGACCTTGCCTTTTTGAACCTCAACACGTGGAAAAAGGAAAATGAAGATTTTTTACATTATTACAGAAGAACACCATACATCTGGAGGAAAAGAAACATCTATAAGAACAACAACAACAGGGATCAGCAGTTAGCGTAATGGCTATGTCACTGGACTCCCATGTAGTCGACTGTGGTTTGAGTCCCGGACGCGGTGGCTTAAACTCATGCAGAGCGTATGTGCGTGCATGCCCAAGATCCCGAGAGGAGAATGGAGAAGGGATTGCGGCGTGGCCATCCCTCCTGGGGGAAAAAGAACAGCAACAAAAAAGCAAGCTGCCAGTTCTGGGATTCAAACTACGTTGGCCATGTGGGAGTATAGTGTCTTTAACCACCATGCCACCTGCCAGCCCCCCAGCATGTTTTCTTCAAACCTCCAGGGTCAAATTTTGAACCCATTTGCCATGTAGAATTTGAGTCACTATGTAGTTACTATGTACAGGGCTTAAGTGAGCTGACCCTCCAGTATTTTTTAAATCCCAGAGACTCCAGGAGACCCCAGGTCCCAGCAGAGTTGTTGAGTCCTCCCAGTAGTGCCTCACTGTAGGCAAGGTTTTACTAAGGTGCAGAGAACAAGTTTGAGTGAAAACTGAATGATAAAGATGCAGGGATAAATGTCTCCTCCAGACAAGTGTATAATGTTAAAATGTTAGATTCCCATGCCCAGAGGGAACTAATGCAGGTATGGTTTCTGTCCAGAGGATGAACTGTTGATAGAGGCAGAGTAGATTGATTGATTGGTTGATTAATCTGTTCAGATGGATCTCAGAGTGGATTTCTCCCCTTGAATGCCTGGTTTTGGTTCAGTCATTGTTCGAGCTTCAGCAGCATTTACCTTCTCCAAGTTTGGGATTCCCATCCCTCACTAACCAAATCCGTTTTCTCTTTGGCCTGGGAAAAGAACCAGACTGCTTTCCCAAAGTTTCTTCTACCCTAACCCTAAGGCACTTTGAGAGAGAAGAGAATTAAACAGTTTGCTCATGTTACTCTTGCCTACGACTGGGCAGCCTGGCCAATTTCTAGCCTTCTTTCATCTCTCCACTTGGCTGGAGTAAAATTTCCTGAATGTCTGTTCTATTGCAGGAGGAAGAGGGGACCCAAACAGCTGGTTCCTAGCCATATTCCAAGATTCTTAAAGCTGGAGGGGGCAACTTCATCCTTTGAAGCCCATTCTCTAGCCCTCTTAGTCCTACTGGCAATTCTGATTTCTTTGATCTTTTTTTCATCATTGGGCACTTTTCATAAGTTGGCCACCTGTTTTGTTTTTCAAAGCTTAGTGAGTCAATGAAACTAGCAGTAGGCTGGAAGTCAGGACTACAGGGTTTTCGTCTTGGCTCTAGCATTAGAAAGAGGCATAACTTTAGGCAAATCCATTCCTTTTCTTTGTTTTTCTTTTTCTTTTTTTTTTTTTGTCTCTAATTTAGTTTTTGGTAAAACAAGGAGAGTGAGCCAGATCAGTGGTTTGAGTTTGTTTTCTCTTTCTTTTCTTTCTTTCTTTTTTCTTTCTTTCTCTCTCTCTCTCTCCCTCCCTCCCTTCCTTTGCCTTCCTTCCTTCCTTCTTTCCTTCCTTCCTTCCTTCCTTCCTTCCTTCCTTTTTTTAAAGGAAACAACCCCTGTGGAACCCTGTGGAGGATAGTCACCCTATGACCCCTTCTCTGTTTCTCCTTTAGAGATACTGGGAATGCATGCACATGTGCACAGTGTGTTTCTCAGACCAACCACACTAACAGTCAGCCATGTGGGATCCAGCTGTCTTAACCTCAGCATTACTGGCTGGCCTGGTTTGAGTTCATTTAACAGAATAACTCTTTCTTTAAATAAACCCTAACTTGCAGAATCCCACTATGTAAAGCAGAAAGGCAATGAAGAGGTTTCTCAGTCAGTTCTTATTTTGTTGTAAGAGAACATATCTACTCAAGCCCTAAGGCCTAAAACATTTGCTAAGGCCATAAGGTTTCCAGCTCCTCACGGTTTGACTTCTGAGATTCCTAGTCCCTATCAGCAATAGTTAAATCAAACAAAATTATATCAAAAAAGTCTGGGGAGGGACCAGCATTTAGCATAATGGCTATCTCGCTGGACTCTCATGTAGTCGACCGCAGGTCGAGTCCCGGACCTGGCGGCTTAAACTCATGCCGGGTGTGTGTGCGTGCATGCCCAAGATCCTGAAAGGAGAATGGAGAAGGGATTGAGGCGTGGCCATCCCTCCTGGGGGGTGATTTCTTACTTTCTGTCTCTCTGTCTTTCTGGCGAGCGCACACGTCCTATAACAAAAACAAACAAACAAAAAAGTCTGGGGACTGAATATCTATATACCTACATATCTATATCTATATCTATATCTATATCTATATCTATATCTATATCTATATCTATATCTATATCTATATCTATATCTATATCTATCTATCTATCTATCTATCTATATATAAATACACACACACACATATATATAGTTATATAGTTATTTGCTCCATTCTCTGCTTCTCAGAACACATGCTGTCCTATGTCAAAGTCCTTATCACTTTTTTTTTTGGAGAGGTTTTTGCTATAGGGTGCGTGTGCTCGCCAGACAGACAGAGACAGAGAGACAGAAAGCAAGAAATCACCCCCCAGAGGGGGCATTACGCTAACTGCTGGTCCCCTTATCACTTTTTTAAAAAATAGATTTTTGCTATAGGGCACCTGTTTGTCTCTCCCACTTGATAAAGAAAAGATCATGTTTCACTCATTTCAATGGTCCCAAACCTGGTGCAGTGATTAGCTCAGAGTAGGAACTCAACATATGTTGACTGAATAATGTTTATGTATTAAATTAAGGTACTCATTTTCCTGGCTTAGTGGGTTTATGATAAGAAAACAACTTAAGAAGAACACTCTTCCATTGCAGCTGAGAACTAGTGCTTTCAGGGTATAAAAGAAATGAAGATTGTCTACTGATAATTCAGCCTCCAGCCCCTAGTCTTTTTTTTTTTTTCAGCCCCTAGTCTTGAGTAGAGAGGAAAGGGGCAGGACTTCAGAAAAAGACTCCTCCATTGTAGCTGATAACTAGTGCATTCAGGGAATAAGAGAAATGAAGATTATCTACTGATAATTCAGCCTCCAGCCCTCAGTCTCGCGTGGTAGGGTGCCCCCTGTATCTTTCTCTCTGTCTTCTATTTTTTTTTTGGTAATTTTTCTTTACACAAATATTTTTAAAAATTTTACTGCTGGAATATTTTTGGTTTAACTTTAAAAAAAATTGAACTTTACTTATTTACTTTAATTTGACCAGAGAGGGATACAGTGAGAGGGAAAGTAAGCCTCCAGGTCCAGGTCTTGAACCTCAGTCTACCATGTGGAAGTCCAGTGACCTTGACCACCACACCATCTGCCAGGCCCCTCTTTTAAAAAAATTTTTAAGGTAAAGTACTCTCTTGGCTTTCAGATCCTCCTTTGTCTTGCTAATAATCCCCTCTCTCCCTCCCATTTAGGAGAGGCAAAGGGCAGACCTTTAGAAGAAGATTCTTCCATTGCAGCTGAGAACTAGTGCTTTCTGCACTGCATGGTTTTCATTTTTTTGGTTTGTTTTTTCTTTTTTTCCCCCTCTTTCTCTTTCTCTCTCTCTATTTTTCTCTTTCTCTATTTTCTTTTCCATTTTCTTTTACTTCATCACTTTGCTGCTCAGTCTTCATGCACTGAGTGTCTAGATAGATCTAAGGGAATCAAAGTCAAACATCCAAATACTATTAGGGCCAACATAGTCCTCAATACCCACTTAATCTACTGCACAAAGGGATAAATATGGAATGGCAAAGAAATTGCAGATCACCTCCTCCTGCATATCCCTGAACACTCAGATTGAACTTCTAGAAATTAGCAAGAAACATATAACCCATCAGATGACTATAAATCACCACAAAGGCATAAGAAATATGAGAAACAAAGATAATACCTCCCCCACCAAGGGAAAAGAATAACTCCTCTTTATCCACAGACAGTACAATGGAACCCGGGGAAATGTCTGATAAATAATTTAGAATATTCATAGTGACAGGGCTAACAGAGATGCAAGAGAAGAGAGACAATGAACTCCAGAAGAGGAAGGAGAATATAGGCGAGAAGTTCCAGGAGGTGAGGAAGTTCTTACACGATCTGAAAGAGGAAATGCACATCATAAAAAAGAATGAAATGGACTTGTTAGAGATGAAGGCTGTAATACAGGGAATCAAAACCTCTGTTGAAAGTAGTAAAAGCAGACTACATCATACAGAAGATTGAATCTCAGATGTAGAAGATAGAATTGCTGGCCTAGAAAAATCCACCACAAAGACTGAGAAAATAATCCAAAACATGAGAATAATATATGAGAAATACTAGATACCATTAAATGTCCAAACATCTGGATAATTGGTATCCCAGAAGGAGAAGAGACTCAGAAGAGCATTGATAAGCTATTCCATGAAATACTGGAAGAAAACTTTCCAAACCTAGAGAGGCATTCAAAAATCTAGACCCAAGAAATACAAAGGGCCCCAAATAGGATCAACCCAAGAAGATCTCCAAGACACATTATAGTCAGATTGACCAAAACCACAGACAAAGACTAGATACTCATACTGGCAAGAGAGAAATGACAAGTTACCTACAAAGGATATCCAGTTAACAGCTGCCCTCTCATCAGACACAATGTGTGCAAAGAAAGAATGAGAAAATAGATTTAAAGTGTTGAGTGAAAAACATTTTCAATCAGAATATTCTCCCTTCATATGGGGAGAGAAGACAAGAACATTCTCAGATAAACAAAACCTGAAAGAATTTACCAACACCAGACCAGTTCTTCAAGAAGTTCTAAAGAGCTGGGAGGTGGAGTGGTGGTTAAGGATGCTGGACTCTCACATGGCCTACTGCAGTTCGAGTCCCGGACCTAGTGGCTTACTTTCTCACTTTCTCTCTCTCTCTCCCTCTCTCTCTGTTCCTCTCTGGTCAAATTAAAATAAATAAATAAATATAAATAAAATCTTAAAAAAAAAAAAAAAGAAGTTCTGAAGGGAGTGCTATACCAGGAAAATTAAATACAGACACACAAAAATAAGCGTTAAAAAACATCTAAGAAAAGGGCCAGCTTAATGGTAGGGACAAGTCAGGAATTGAATATTATTTTCCAGAATTTAAATGGAAAGCTCAGACCACAACAGAAGCTAGATTAAGTACATGAGACTGAGCTGATGAAATAGAATTGTATGACTTTTGACTAGAGCAATACTGGTCTTTTTCTATGCTTTGTAGTCCAGAGATAAGGATTTTTGTCTTCTCTTGAATTGTCAATAGATCCATGTATCTACTATTAGAACAAAAACCCAACCTGTTTCCTGGCTTTAAGTCTTAAGCAAAGTTCTCTTAACATTTTTAAATTTTGATTTACGAAAGCTAAAACTGTCTTTCTTCAAATTTAAAAAAAAATTAAAATACCTATTTAATGACCACAGTAAGCTATATAGCCCTAGCTAGGTGCTGTTTTACAGTATATCTACTCAAAGTTACATGCCTAAAGTCAAACATTTGTTCACAGATATTTATACATCAGCTGAACTTGCTATTGAAAGAAGTTAAGTCAATTAAGATATTTTGTTAACCAATAAAATGTGGGTGAAAAAGGAATGAAAAGCACTGCAGATACCAGAGATAGTGTGGGAGGAAGGTGGGAAATGGCAGAGGGTGAGAAATGGAGGAAGGGGAATATATATATATATGAAATAAGAAATGGACAATTATTTGCTGATGATAACATGTATGACTAAGCCACTATACCATATATTCTGGATGAGAAACTGTATTTTGTATGCTGGGATGATGTTCAGTGAATGCATGTAAAATAAATAAGTTAATTAAAAAAGAAAACATTATTGTTTCCTTAGCATCAAGGACAGATTCAAGAAGTGACATCAATAACCAACTAGGTCACTGGATCACAAAATGCTTGAAGTTCATCTTATATCTGAGCTTATCAGTTAGATAAGTCAATGCTTTGCTTTCTTTTTTCTTTTAAATAATTATATATTTGATTTTAACTTATTTATTTACTTTAATTTGACCAGATAGAGACACTCAGAGAGAGACGGGGTAGGGAGGGGGAGTGAGAACTATCATGTTGACCTCCTTTTTTCTTTTTTTTAATTGCTAGAGGGCACATGTGCTTACCAGAGAGAGAAAGAGACACAGAGAGGGAGAAAGCACCCCTCAATGAGGTGTGTTCATGCTGCAATCCCTTCTCCTCCATTTCTCCATCTTGTTGGGATTTTGGACACACATGCACCTATACGTGGCATGTTTTACAAGCCTCTGGGGCTAGGATTTGAACTGTGGGTAGCCATGTGGGATATGGATTCCTGTGCCACAGGGCTGATCCAATACTTAACTAGTATGAGTTGAGTTTTCTGTTACTCTAACCCAAAAGATACTTTCCCTTGTCAATTGCAGAGGAGTTGCATCTTTTTAAAATTTTATTTTATTAATTTTTTAAAAATTTATTCATTTTCTACATTAATTCACTATACACCATCACAACACACAAATGAATTTTCCATCCAAAATACCCTGTGCATTGGCTCAATCAAGCACATCAACATACATGTTCTCAGCAAATAATTTTCCAATTCTTATGTCCTGCATACCTTGCCTTTTGTTTTGCCATCCTTGATTCCCCATCCCCCACCCTCTGCTATGTCCCATCCTCCTCCCCCATTGTCCCTGGCATCCACGGCTGCCCTCCATGCCCTC
>NW_006159579.1:1524823-1551606 GCF_000334495.1 Tupaia belangeri chinensis | reverse complement strand
GGCCCGGAGGCCACACGCCAGCCCCCGGAGAAGCAGCAGAACGCGGAGCAGAGCCCCAGCCGTGAAGGCCCGGGAGGCGCCGCTGCCACCGTTGCATCGCGCCGCTCAGAGGAGTTGCATCTTAAAAGTGGTTTAGGTCTACAGTCAAGTTCTATCTCAACTACCCCTGGTTACCTCTCACCCTTCTTTAGGGCCCAGTTCAAACACCAACTGTAGCACATTTTGTCTTTTAGCAGCAGGCCAGCCCAAATAGCTCTTCCTTTTCTGAACTCTTCCAGCTCTTAAGCTCAATACCATGTTATTTAGTGCATTATTGTTCACTAATTGTTCACAGGGATATTCTCATCAGTTAGACACAGTTCCCTTTCTTTCTTTCTTCTTTTTTTTTTTTTTAGAGGTTTTTGCCTTAGGGTGCCTGTGTTTGCTGAAGAGAGAGACAGTGAGTGGGAAAGTGATAAATCATCCCGTTGGGGGATGGCCATGCTGCAATCCCTTCTTTATTCTCCTCTTGGGATCTTGGGCACACATGCACACATGCCTGGCATGAGTTTCAAGCCACCAGGTCCAAGACTCGAACCATGGTCGATAGTGTGGGAATTCAGCAATGTAATCATTATGCCATCTGCTGGCCCCAACATAGTTTTTTATTTATAGGAGGCAGGATAGTGCAGCTGGGTGAGTCAAACATTCGCTGTTTATAACTATGCGAGGGCAAGTCACTTAATCATTCCAAGTCTCAGTTTCTTCACTTATGAAAAGGGACATCATAATACCTACTTCATAGGATGTCTGGGGAATTAAAACAGGATCAAGACTCAGTGATGTTCTTGGTATCAGTTAGCTATTTTAATTATAATATTCATATGTTTATAGAAGTTACATTCTCATATTTTATATTTTCTAACTCTTTTTTTTTTTTTTTAGAGATTTTTGCTATAGGGTGCATGTGCTCACCAGAGAGACAGAGAGACAGAAAGTAAGAAATCACCCCCCCCCCAAGGGGGGATGGCCACACCACAATCCCTTCTCCTCCATTCTCCTCTCAGGATCCTGGGTATGCACGTGCACACGCCTGGCGTGAGTTTAAGCCACTGGGTCCAGGACTTGAACCATAGTCGACTACCTGGGAGTCCAGTGACATAGCCATTACACTAACTGCTGGTTCCTATATTTTCTAACTCTTACGTTCACATAGTTTTAATTTAATCCTAAACTATAAGGCACCATCTCTCCAACTTTGAGAAGCTTAGAATGAGGGTGGGGGATAGCTGTTTGGGTCTCTTTCTCCCGGAATGTAGTAGACATACAAAACATTGCTCCAAGCAAGCTAAGGGCTGGTAGAAGCAGACTAAAAATTGGCCAGGATGCTGCAAAGGGGGAAAAAATGTCAGTATATGCTGCAGAAGCTTATTGAAAACATGGAAATAATTTTCCTTCCTTTTTTATATGCCAGAGATCATGCACAAGCATGCATGCATGACAGAAAGAGAGAGAGATAGGGGACCACCCAATAGGGCCTGTGTACACTACAGTCCCTTTCCGCCAATTATCCATTCTGTCACAATCCTGGGCAAGTGCAAGGGAGCCCAGAATGGAGCCAATGTGGCCAGGACTCAAACCCTAGTCAGTCATGTGGGATCTGACTTTCTCTGTGTGTGTCTAACCACTGTGCTGTGGGGCTACTCTGAAATACTATTTCTTTTCTTCTTCTTTTTTTAAATAATTATTCATTTAATTTAATTATTGTTATTTTAAAAATTTACTATAGGGCAAGTGCATTCACCAGAAAGAGAGACAGAGACAGAGCAAGAGGGAAACTGAGAAAGCAAGTCACCAGGTCTGGGACTTGCACCACAGTTAGGCATGTGGGAGTCCAGCACCTTGACCACAGTGCCACTTGTTCTGAAATAACTTTTCTTTTTCTTTTTCTTTTTTTTTTTTAATTTTTTGAGAAATTTTTGTTATAGGGTGCATGTACTTGCCAGAGAGACAGAGAAACAGAAAGCGAGAAATCACCTTTCAGGAGGGATGGCCATTCTGCAATCCCTTCTCTTCCATTTTCCTCTTGGGATCTTGGGCATGCATACACATGTGCCTGGTGTGAGTTTGAAGCTGCCAGGTCGGGGACTCAAACCATGGTCAGCTACACGGGAGTTCAGCAATATAACCATCACGCCATCTGCTGGTCCCCACTGAAATAACTTTTCAATAAAGCATCTAGTACAATGCTTGATACAGAGCATCACTTGGTAAGTTTGCTCAAGTTGAATCTTCCTACTGTTTTACTCAAAGAAAGAGGGTGTTTCTGCCCTCTTTCTAGCAACAGGCTTCTTCTGTCTGATCTTGCCAGCAGAATGGAGCTGTAGCTTCCTACTCAGTGGTGATGACTTCATTTCCTTTTGGCTTATATGGCCATAGCCCTACATGTCTTTGGTGCCCTACAGCCTTCATTCTCAGTTGCTTATGGCTTTAAACTCCCCATGCCTACCCAGAATCCCTTCCATGGGGTCTAGAACCTCTTGGTAAGCTACTAGCCATTGTAGCTGCACTGTCAAAACTGCCTATCCCAGTTTGTCTTTTTGTCTGTTTTGGTCCCCAGTGCAACTTAAGATTCTAACTTCTTGCTCAGCTAAAAGATTTTTGTCACCTGGTTCAATCTACCAAGAGCCAGCAGAGTTGCCTGGGAAATACATTGGAGGTTAGAACTGAGGAAAATGAGCTGAACTACATTGGAACCAATGCCCTTCTCAATCCCATACTCTCTTTCCAGCAGTACCACAGTACCCTCTTCTCTCTCTAATGACACTGCCTGGTTCACTCAGTTTGTAGAGCAATTTCTCTTCTTAGTCCCCATACCCAATCAATCTGTCACTAAGTTGTAGTGATGTTTTAAAATGTTCTTACTGGAACCAGGAGATAGTGTAATGATTATGTTGCTGGATCCCCACATAGTTGACTGAAGTTCGAGTCCTGGACCTGGTGGTTTAAAACTCACGCCGAGCATATGTGCATGCATGCCCAAAATCCTGAGAAGAGAATGAGAGAGAAGGGATTATGACATGGCCATTCCCCAGGGGGGTGATTTCTTGCTTTCTGTCTCTCCAGTGAATGCACACACCCTACAGAAAAAAAATCTCTCTCTAAAAAAAAGTACTTTATTTATTCATTATGCTGGAGGGAGCATGCGCTTGCTGGAGAGAAGAGGGAGAGAACAGAGAGAGAGGGAGAAAGTGCCCCCCCCCCCAATAGAGTGTGGTCATGCTGCAATTCCTTCTCTTCCACTTCACCATCTTGTTGAGATTTGGAGCATGATGCACACGTGCCTGGTGTGTTTTTCAACCTACTGGGGACTGGATCTGAATTGTATAGTTGGTCATGTGGGATCCAACTCACTTAATTTTTAGGCCACAGGGCTGGCACTCTAGTGATTTTTATTCTTCCCATTTCTCACAACTACCCCTCTCTTTCCATTCTTTCTGTCAATAGGAGTATAGTTCCTCTCATTTGGCCTTCCATAAGGGCCTCTTCACTGGCCTCCTTATTTCTAGAACATAACTAGGCTTAGATCTGATTCCTTTTTATTCATTCACTCATATGTTCTTTCATTTATGCATACATACATACCTTCATTTGTCTATTCAACAAGTATTTGTTGAGCAACTGCTATGAACCAGCACTATGCTACATTTCTGGTTAAAATTGTGACCTAGGCAGACATGATGCTGGTCCTTACAGAGCTTACATTCTATCAAGGAAGACTGACAATAAGTAATTATAATAAAGCTGGTACTGGGGGACCAGCAGGTGGCATGGTGGTTAAGGTGCTGGACACTCCTACATGGCTGACCATGGTTTGAGTCTCAGACCTGGTGGCTTGCTTTCTCATTTTTCCTCTCTTTCTCTGTGTCTCTCTGGTCAAATTAAAATAAATAAATGAATAAATAAAATAAAATTAAATAATTTAATATAAAAAAATAAAGCTGGTACTATGGGAAGCCTAATTTAATCTGGGGGCTAGGGAGGCTGAGAACAGAGGGCTGGATGGGACCCAGCCCTGTCAGAGAGGATGGAGGTGGTGATGGGAGTGTTCCAGACAATAAGAATGATCCATGTGAGAGACAAAGGAACAAGGAGAATGGTGCATTTGAGAAACTATTACTACAAAAAGTTCAGTAAGGCTGGCAAATAGACAAAATGGGAGATAGAAGCAGGGACTTGTAAGCCATGGTAAAGAGCCTGGACACGATCTTTGGGTCAATGGGAAATGACTAAAGTTTTGATAGGAGAAAGGACCTAACCAGGTTTCATTAATAAAATATCCCTCCAGCTGCTGTGTGGGAATGAAGGGGCAAGACTGGGAGGAAGGAAAACCAATTAGGGGGCAGCAGTTGAATTCTAAGCTGTCATTCATCTGCAGGGCTCATCCTGATCCCAAATGAATCACAAACTACATAGCCTCAGAAAGGCACCAGGGCCCTCCCAACCTGTGCCCCCACAGTCCTTTCTAGCTTTATCTTTTCTTACAGGAAGTATAAATTCCAGTCAAGCTTGCCTACTTTCTGGTCCCCATATGAAGCTCATCCTTTCCCACTGGTTGCTAAGTACTTAACTTGCTGTAAGAGCATTTGCTTTTTTATCATTTGGTAATGTTCACTGTAGCTTAATCTGTAGCCTTTAGTGAATGCAGTACTCATTTTCCCTTTACACATTTCATGTAGCATTTATACAGTCTGGGAGCTAAGAACATTTTTACGTTTTGCAAAGATTTTATTTAAAAATGTATTTATATCCACAGAGATCCTATGTGGTCCACAAAGCATAAAATATTTACTATCTGGCGTTTTCCAGACCAAGTTTTCCAACCCCGGCCTACACTGTAAGAAATATGAGGGATTGCAGCAAACACATCATATTTGTTCTGTCAGTATCTATTAATTAATGGAGTAATTAATTAATTGCTTCTTTGGGTAAATATATTGATGATCTTTATTAAAAGGTTAATGTGATATGGGAAAGATAATTTGTATCATTACCAACCAATAGTACTTCTCATTCATTTATCAGATTTCAGATTTGTTTTAGTACAGGGCTGGATCATAATGACAAGAGTTAGGAATGGCAAGTTTCAATATAGATACATCGACATAGATGTATAGATATAGATAAATTGACATCATGAATAGTTACCATAATGTTTTGAAACTTTTTTTTATACCATGCTGCTGAGAAGTCATTAAGGTTGAATACATTAACATCTGCAATACAGGTAAGAAATGGAATTATTGCTAATTTCAAGATAATACTTTAATTAGTTACATAAAGTTAGCTGTATATTTAAAACCTTCATTCTGTACCTCTAATCTTTTCCCAAAGCTATTCTGTATATAATTTCATTTTCTGATTGTTTCTAAAAATATCATTTTTTAAATAATAGAGCTCTAGCATCAATGGGGATTAACTAGAAGGACAAATAAGGAATAAACTCTACTTGAGAAGACAAAAGAAAAGTGAAAATAGAGATATGATGAAATGGGTTGGGGAGAAGCTTTGATTAGAAAAAAACGCTAGGATTAAGGCAAGTTACAAAATGCCTGTCATTGATAACCAGAATACACAGGGAACTAAAGTGCCTTATGTGAAAAAAAAAAAAGATTAACCCAATTAAAAGATGGGAAATGAGCTGAACAAAAATATCTCTAAGGAAGACATACGAACAGCCAAAAAGCTATGAGGAAATGCTCAACATCCCTCATCATAAGGGAGATGCAGATAAAAACCACAATGAGATACCACCTAACTCCTGTCAGAATGGCAAAGACTAAGAATATAAAAAATGATTAAGTGTTGACCGGGATGTGGTGAAAAGGGAACCCTCCTACACTGTTGGTGGGAATGTAAACTAGTTCAGCCACTGTGGAGAACAATATGGAGGTTCCTCAAAGATCTACAAATAGAACTACCATTTGATCCAGCAATCCCACTTCTGGGTATCTACCCAATGGACAAGAGAACGCTAAGTCAGAAAAGTGCTTGCACTTCAATGTTTATTGCAGCATTATTCACAATTGCCAAGACATGGAACCAACCTAAATGTCCACAAACTGATGAATGGATTGGAAAAGTGCTGCATATATACTCTATTGAATACTACTCAGCCATAAAAAATAACAAGACCCTGGCATTTGATAGAAAGTGGTCAGATATGGAGGATCTATTGCCGAGTGAAGTAAGCCAGGCTATGAAAGAAATATATTGTATGTATCTACTTAATATATACCAACTATCTGCACTCTATGGTAGAGAGCAAAATATTGGAGGACATAAAAGCAGTGAAAGTACTTAACGAGAATAAGACAGTGTGGAATGAAGAGAAGAGGAGAGAGAAAAATAGCAAGAGAACAAATAAGAGAGGCAGGACGTTAGTGGGAAACAGATATGCCTTATTACCTGTTGATGACGTGCATAGTATTCTCAACTGGATTGGTCTGAGAAGTAATTCATGATGGTAAAGTCTTTTTACAAGCAAAATGAGAAATAGTGATTGACTGTTTAAAAAAATTGGAATAATAATAATAATGATTGGGAAAAACAATGAAAAGATATTGAATGATGAAGTGGGGAGATTAATGTCTTTGTATTGACTGACATGCCTGGCATTCCCTTTTGAAAAAGCAATGTAATATGCTGTAAAGTTATATGCAATTCAATATAATATAAACAAGATCATGATGATAATAAATAAATAAATAAATTTTAAAAATGCATGTCATTGACTGGGAAGCAGAATGGGTAGTTTAAAAAATATCTTTGGAGGGACCAGCAGTTAGCATAATGGCTATGTCGCTGGACTCCCACGTAGTCGACCGCGGTTCAAGTCCCAGACCCGGTGGCTTAAAACTCACGCTGGGCACGTGTGCGTGCGTGCACAAGATCCCGAGAGGAGAAGGGATTGCGGCGTGGCCACCTCCCCGGGGGGTGATTTCTTGCTTTCTGTCTCTGTCTCTGTCTGTCTGGCGAGCACATGTGTCCTATAGCAAAAACCTCTCCAAAAAAAAAAAAAAAATCTTTGGATTTTCCTCACCATAAATAATATAATATTGCCTGAAAAGTTGGGAATTCCAGTGAAGTAGAATTAGAAAAGAAGTGGAAGGAGTTTGAGGAAGATTAACTGAGACTCAGGACAAACTCCGTGACAGTGGACCAAGCTTGAGTATGTGTAATCAAATCCCAGAGGTAACGGGACAGCTAATGAGCAATGAGGGTGGAGGACAATATTCATGGGGTTGGACATTGGTGGGGTGGCCAAAGGCCGAATTTAATCACATGCTCTGAACACCTGGTAACACAAGAAGACAAATACTTCGCTATCAGAGCAGTCATAGGCCTAACATAAATACAAGCCACTGCACAATGGGCAGGGAAGAGACTTCACCAGGTCAAATTCCCAGACTAACTTGAGATACACAGTGAATCCCAGAGTTTAATTAAAATAAATAAAAAAACTTATCCTGGTAGAACTATAGAACTGGGGCTGGCTCTCTAGCCTAGTTATTTAAGGGAAATAGATCCCACAAGGTAAACTCCTGTTCGAACCCCAGGCCTGTTGGCTTGGGAAACGTGCTGTATGTGTGTGTGTGTGTGTGTATGTGTGTGTGTGTGTAGGTGTATGTGTGCATGCCCAAATCCTGACAGGATGGAGAAATGGAGAAGGTATTATAGTGTGACATACCCCACTGGAGGATGTTTCTCCTCCTCACTTTGCCTCTCTGTCTCTCTTCTATGAGCCCAAGCACCCTTTGGTACTTTAAAAAAAAAAAAAAGGAGGGACCAGCAGTTAGCGTAATGGCTATGTTGCTGAACTCCCATGTAGTCGAATGTGGTTCGCGTCCTGGACCCGGTGGCTCAAACTCACACTGGGCGTGTGTGCGTGCGTGCTCAAGATCCCAAGAGGAGAATGGAGGAGAAGGGATTGTGGTGGGGACATCACCCCCCGGGGAGTGATTTCTTGCTTTCTCTCTCTCTGTCTCTCTCCATCTTTCTGGCAAACGCACACGCCCTATAGCAAAATCCTCTCCAAAAAAAGAGAAAAACTATAAATTTGGACCAAGTGGCAGAAGGCTTAATTCTCAGTGAAATTAATCTCCTTTGGGTATTAAGAGAGAGCTAAGGACAAATATTCCTTACCTGAACTCTGGAGGGATTTGTATATTTTAAATGTAATACAGGTCCATACTACTTAGTTGTATTAGGATCTTTGGGGTCACCTGTTTTTTAGACGTCCTTTAGAATTCAGAATTGTATGGATTTTTAGAAAAATAATATCTATAATATCATACTAATCTACATATAAGGAGTCTGGGAATACTCCTTAATAAAAATACTCAAGCTTATACAGCAAAACCAATTAAGGGGCAGCTGCTGGATTCCAAGCAGTCATTCATCTGCAGGGCTCATTCTGATCTCAGATAAAACACCAATCTCTTAGCTTTCCACTTTGTAGTGGGAAAGACTGACTGTTCTTTGATCTATGATATTACAGATTGACAATCATCTTAAATTAATCATCCACTTTAAGTTACTACTTAGGACTTAAGATGAGTTTCTCTTCAAAATGGTGGATATATAGAATCCAGAAATGGGAATTAGATCACCTGGATGCACCTGTCATTAAAATGGTTGTGTGAAGCTAGGTCCATTTTGATTTCAGCTTTCTCATCTGTGATGGGATAAGACTATGTGATTCAGTACAGAGTATGAGGCACAGGGCAGAAACTTCATGAACATTTGTTTAATGAATGAAAGGACTCTTCTATTCTAAAATAATATGAAGGCTGGCTTAGTCCATTCAGACTGCTATAACAAAATACCATAGTGGCTTATAAACTACCCATGGAACTTCATTTCTCAGTTCTAGAGGCTGAGAAGTCCAAGATCAAGGTGTGGACAGATTTGATATCTAGCAAAGGTCCAGTTCCTCACAGACACCTGTCTTCATACTCTAATTTCACAAGGTGGAAAGGGTCTTCCTCAGGCTTCTTTTTCTTTGTTTGTTTTTCATTATTTAGATAATACTTCATTAATTTCTGTAATCAAACCCATGTAGATAAGACCTTACATATTTAATGCAGTGTATTACCCTTGTACAAATGGAAAAAAATTAATTTTAATATTTTTAGACCAATATGGCTGCTAATTTCTGTACAATGCCAACTCAGTAAATTGGGATGCCTTTTCCAAAGTTGACAGCACAGCTAAAGTTTCCAAAAACTCAAATTATGTATCTATGTATATGTATGTGTGTGTGTGTGTGTGTGTGTGTGTATATATATATGTATATATATTTATATAAGAAGACCAATAATAGCAGTATGTTATGCATCAATAGCAGCAACAGCTTTTCTATGTTCTGCAGTCATCTGGACAAAATTATAGAGACATCTAGCACATTCTATTTAAAATAAATTAAAAAAGGTAAAAAACAAAACAAAATAAACCCAGAAAACAGAAAAGTTCTGTTACTGTTGTGGTACCTTGCACCATTTTTGTAAAAAATTAGCTTCTGAATAATCATCTATAAAGAAAACATTCTAGAACATCATTAAAAACAGTTCTGGTAAAGCATGGTCACTATTATGTATCATAAAGCAGGTACAAGGCATTTTACATTCACAGAGGTATGATACGGTACTGTCCTACATCTAAAATACTAGAGTATACAATTAAAAAAGCATTATTTGAAAAAAAAAAAAAAAATCTTTGGATTTTCCTCACCATAAATAATATAATATTGCCTGAAAAGTTGGGAATTCCAGTGAAGTAGAATTAGAAAAGAAGTGGAAGGAGTTTGAGGAAGATTAACTGAGACTCAGGACAAACTCCGTGACAGTGGACCAAGCTTGAGTATGTGTAATCAAATCCCAGAGGTAACGGGACAGCTAATGAGCAATGAGGGTGGAGGACAATATTCATGGGGTTGGACATTGGTGGGGTGGCCAAAGGCCGAATTTAATCACATGCTCTGAACACCTGGTAACACAAGAAGACAAATACTTCGCTATCAGAGCAGTCATAGGCCTAACATAAATACAAGCCACTGCACAATGGGCAGGGAAGAGACTTCACCAGGTCAAATTCCCAGACTAACTTGAGATACACAGTGAATCCCAGAGTTTAATTAAAATAAATAAAAAAACTTATCCTGGTAGAACTATAGAACTGGGGCTGGCTCTCTAGCCTAGTTATTTAAGGGAAATAGATCCCACAAGGTAAACTCCTGTTCGAACCCCAGGCCTGTTGGCTTGGGAAACGTGCTGTATGTGTGTGTGTGTGTGTGTATGTGTGTGTGTGTGTAGGTGTATGTGTGCATGCCCAAATCCTGACAGGATGGAGAAATGGAGAAGGTATTATAGTGTGACATACCCCACTGGAGGATGTTTCTCCTCCTCACTTTGCCTCTCTGTCTCTCTTCTATGAGCCCAAGCACCCTTTGGTACTTTAAAAAAAAAAAAAAGGAGGGACCAGCAGTTAGCGTAATGGCTATGTTGCTGAACTCCCATGTAGTCGAATGTGGTTCGCGTCCTGGACCCGGTGGCTCAAACTCACACTGGGCGTGTGTGCGTGCGTGCTCAAGATCCCAAGAGGAGAATGGAGGAGAAGGGATTGTGGTGTGGACATCCCCCCCCGGGGAGTGATTTCTTGCTTTCTCTCTCTCTGTCTCTCTCCATCTTTCTGGCAAACGCACACGCCCTATAGCAAAATCCTCTCCAAAAAAAGAGAAAAACTATAAATTTGGACCAAGTGGCAGAAGGCTTAATTCTCAGTGAAATTAATCTCCTTTGGGTATTAAGAGAGAGCTAAGGACAAATATTCCTTACCTGAACTCTGGAGGGATTTGTATATTTTAAATGTAATACAGGTCCATACTACTTAGTTGTATTAGGATCTTTGGGGTCACCTGTTTTTTAGACGTCCTTTAGAATTCAGAATTGTATGGATTTTTAGAAAAATAATATCTATAATATCATACTAATCTACATATAAGGAGTCTGGGAATACTCCTTAATAAAAATACTCAAGCTTATACAGCAAAACCAATTAAGGGGCAGCTGCTGGATTCCAAGCAGTCATTCATCTGCAGGGCTCATTCTGATCTCAGATAAAACACCAATCTCTTAGCTTTCCACTTTGTAGTGGGAAAGACTGACTGTTCTTTGATCTATGATATTACAGATTGACAATCATCTTAAATTAATCATCCACTTTAAGTTACTACTTAGGACTTAAGATGAGTTTCTCTTCAAAATGGTGGATATATAGAATCCAGAAATGGGAATTAGATCACCTGGATGCACCTGTCATTAAAATGGTTGTGTGAAGCTAGGTCCATTTTGATTTCAGCTTTCTCATCTGTGATGGGATAAGACTATGTGATTCAGTACAGAGTATGAGGCACAGGGCAGAAACTTCATGAACATTTGTTTAATGAATGAAAGGACTCTTCTATTCTAAAATAATATGAAGGCTGGCTTAGTCCATTCAGACTGCTATAACAAAATACCATAGTGGCTTATAAACTACCCATGGAACTTCATTTCTCAGTTCTAGAGGCTGAGAAGTCCAAGATCAAGGTGTGGACAGATTTGATATCTAGCAAAGGTCCAGTTCCTCACAGACACCTGTCTTCATACTCTAATTTCACAAGGTGGAAAGGGTCTTCCTCAGGCTTCTTTTTCTTTGTTTGTTTTTCATTATTTAGATAATACTTCATTAATTTCTGTAATCAAACCCATGTAGATAAGACCTTACATATTTAATGCAGTGTATTACCCTTGTACAAATGGAAAAAAATTAATTTTAATATTTTTAGACCAATATGGCTTCTAATTTCTGTACAATGCCAACTCAGTAAATTGGGATGCCTTTTCCAAAGTTGACAGCACAGCTAAAGTTTCCAAAAACTCAAATTATGTATCTATGTATATGTATGTGTGTGTGTGTGTGTGTGTGTGTGTGTGTGTATATATATATGTATATATATTTATATAAGAAGACCAATAATAGCAGTATGTTATGCATCAATAGCAGCAACAGCTTTTCTATGTTCTGCAGTCATCTGGACAAAATTATAGAGACATCTAGCACATTCTATTTAAAATAAATTAAAAAAGGTAAAAAACAAAACAAAATAAACCCAGAAAACAGAAAAGTTCTGTTACTGTTGTGGTACCTTGCACCATTTTTGTAAAAAATTAGCTTCTGAATAATCATCTATAAAGAAAACATTCTAGAACATCATTAAAAACAGTTCTGGTAAAGCATGGTCACTATTATGTATCATAAAGCAGGTACAAGGCATTTTACATTCACAGAGGTATGATACGGTACTGTCCTACATCTAAAATACTAGAGTATACAATTAAAAAAGCATTATTTGAGACTTAATTCTACTTTTCCAGCAGAGGGCCCAAGGATGGTATAACACAGTTCTGTAAAGAAATGTACTTTCTTTTTTTTTTTTTTGGAGAGGTTTTGCTATAGGGTACATGCGCTCACCAGAAAGCCAGAGAGACAGAAAGTGAGAAATCACACCCCAGGGTGGATGGCCATGCCACAATCCCTTCTCCTCCATTTTCCTCTCAGGATCTTGGGCAAGTATGCACAGGCGCCCAGCGTGAGTTTAAGCCACCAGGTCCGGGACTCGAATCGCAGTCGACTACATGAGAGTTCAGTGATGTAGCTATTACACCATCTGCTGACCCCCAAAAATGTACTTTTTAGTTAGGATTCCTTCCATTAGTGACACAGTTCTAGGTACTTACTGCTTTTTATAAATATCAGCTAAAAACTATTAATAAAAAAAGAAGGAAAGGAAGGAAGGAAGAAAAGAAACAAAAAATATTCAACCAAAAAAACCGCACCAACAAATCATTGGGTTCATACAAAGATGACCAAGCAGAGGCTAGCAAGACTCAACCTAACTAGTATTTTATAAAATCTGTCATGTTTGAATGGTGAGAGAGCCTTGGAACAAAGGAGATGCCAAGTAGCGCTTTGAAGTTTTGGACTGCAATCAAAACAGAATCATTTCAAACAGAAGGAGGAGTCGAGCACTCTCACTTGGATATGTTCAAGGTTGCTGACATCAGTATCGAATCATCTGCTCACTCATCCAGGAAGAAGGGGAGATCAGTTACTGTTGTACTACGATTGTGTTCAACTCTACCACTATGTTATAAAAACAGCAAGCTGCCATAATAAAAAATAAGACTCCTCTACCCAGCACCAGTTGTCTTCAGTTCTTCACCCCCAAGCCTACAGATGCCATAACCATATCCAAAGTACCTGAGGGAGCAAGGAAACCATGTCTGATGGATTAGCTGGACCACTATGGTGTCAGACTGAGCTATTCCTCCATGGTGCCATCTTCCTCTATTTCTGGTGTTTCATGAAACCATAAAGATTTCTAGGTCTAGGGGGACCAGCAGTTAGTGTAATGGCTATGTTGCTGGACTCCCATGTAGTCGACTGTGGTTTGCGTCCTGGACCCAGTGGCTTACAACTCACACCAGGTGTGTGTGCGTGCGTGCCCAGGATCCCAAGAGGAGAATGGAAGAGAAGGGATTGTAGCGTGGCCACCCCCCAGGGGGTGATTTCTCGCTTTCTGTCTCTCTGTCTCTCTCTGTCTGGTGATTGCACGCTCTCTATGGCAAAAACCTCTCCAAAAAAAAGAAAAAAAAAAGATTTCTAGGTCTAAAGTATATGCACTCAAGGAATTTGTGTACCATTTGTATATAAACTGACTGAAGATGCAACAGCCATCAATCAAGCGTTAAGTCATAGAGTAGGTGCAAGCTTGCAAAGCCTAAATTTTATGGTGCAGCAGCTGTGTGTCAGTGTACATTGCTCCTATGTACCCTGTGCATCTCCAAGCTCTAGACAGGATAATGTCACACCATTTTACCCTTTGGTCATTGGCATCATCTGACTTCATTCTCCCTGTTTCCTCTCCCCCTTCCCTCAGGCTTCTTTTATAAAGCAACTAGTTCTATTCATGGCTCTGTCCCCATGACCTAGTAACTTCTGAAAGGCCCTGCCTCTTAATAGTATCGCATTGGGGGGGGGTAAAGATTTATTTTTTAAAAAATTATTTAATTTAATTTTATTCATTATCATTATTTTATTTTACTTTTTGAAGTTGACCAGAGAGAGACAGAGAGAAGTAAAGTGAGAAAGAAAGCTGCCAGGTCCAGGACTTGAACTGTGGTCACCCAGGTGGGAGTCCAGCTGCTTTAGCCACCATGCCACTGCTGGCCCGTAAGGATTTCAATATATGAATTATGGAGAGTATAAACATTCAGACCATAACAAATCCCTAATTTTTGGTTCTTGTTTTCTGGTCATTGTCTCACTGGGGTATGATAAACAGTTACATGAAAAAAGATTTTATAAAGGTCACTTTATTGGGCCAGCAGGTGGCATAGCCAACTGTACAATTCGAATGCTGGACAGGTGGCTTGAAAAACACGCAGGAGGGGCTGGCAGGTGGTGTGGTGGTTAAGGTGCTAAACTCCCGCACATGGTTCAAGTCCTGGACCTGGTAGTTTGCTTTCTCACTCTCCTTCTCTCTCTCTCTCTCCTTGGTCAAATTGAAAAATAATAATAAATAAAATTTAATAAATAATTCTTTTTGGGACCAGCAGTTAGCATAATGGCTATGTCGCTGGACTCTCATGTAGTTGACCGCGGTTCAAGTCCCAGACCTGGTGGCTTAAACTCACGCCAGGCGCATGTGCATGCATGCCCAAGATCCCGAGAGGAGAATGGAGGAGAAGGGATTGTGGCGTGGCCATCCCTCCTGGGGGGTGATTTCTTGCTTTCTGTTTCTCTGTCTCTCTGTCTCTTTCTGTCTGTCTGGCGAACGCATGTGCTCTATAGCGAAAACCTCTAAAAAAGTTTTTTAAAAATTCTTTTTAAAAATTTGGAAAAAATAAAAGAAAGAAAAACACATTGGGGGCATGTGCGTGCATGCTCAAAATCCTAAGAGGAGAATGGAGAACAGATTGTGATACAACCATTCCCCTGTTGGGTGCTTTTCCATTTTCTCACTCTTTCTGGCAAGCACATGCTCCCCATAGCAAAATGGGGGAGGGGCTGGGGGAAGACCACTTATTGTGTATCCTTAAGAGTTGAGGGCCTTGGGTCCAGCAGATGGTATAGTGGTTATGTTGCTAAGCTCCCATATGGCTGACCACAGTTCAAGCCCCGGACCTGGTGGTTTGAAACTCATGCTGGGCATGGCATGTTGTGTGCATGCCCAAAATTCTGAGAATAGAGAAGAAGGGATTGTGGCATGGCCATCCCCTTGGGAGGGTGATTTCTTGCTTTTTGTCTCTCTGTCTCTCTGGCAAGCACATATGCCCTATAGCAAAAATCTCTCTTAAAAAAAAAAGAGTTGAGGGCCTTACAAATGTATTAGTGTGACTGAATCTTATCTGGAAAAGAGGACTTGGAAAGTCATGGGTAAATGTAATTGGTCTGCATACGTACACCAGGACTCTTGTGTGTATGTGCACATGTGCATAAAAGTATATTAATATATAAAGGCTCTGTCTGATGAAGACAACATTGTTAAGATCATACTTAAGCAGGATACACTCAGTGCATACTGAGGGCACTGGTGATAGCTTAATATCTAGGGTCAAGGTTGTGGTTCTCAGAGCAAAGGAAAAAATTACAATCTCCTAGTGACAGAGGATAGCTAACACCTACTGGAACACAGCTATAATGAGAGATGAGAATCAAAGAACTGAGGCATCAGAGTGTTCTTGAGGACAGTGGACAATGGTTATTGGACAGTGGTTAGCTGCTGACTATACTAGGTGTTCATGAGTCACAGCCCTGACAGCCTGCCCTGGGCTTTGCTGGCGGTACCAGTGAGGGCAGCCAGAGTGTCTGAGCAACCAATAAGCTGACAATGGAGGGGACACAACAGGTTCATTTAGTTTAACAGTGACTTCTATAAGCTCCACCAAGACCAATGGCCAAGGATCTGGGAGTCTGGGTAAAGCTCATCTCTGTGAAGAACAGACAGAAGCCAAGAAGTATTCAATTGGATTCCAACATGAAAGAGCAGCTACAGACTTGAGCAGATTTGTACAGGTTAGAGGTGACAAGGCAGCTTCTCCTGTGATGCATCTTTTGGAACAAAGTATAAACTTGGGAAGAAAGGGAAATGATAGTATGAGGAATTCTTAACTTCAAAATTATCAGCAAAATGATTTTTCAGGAGAAAGGGGTCATGGAGTTCTCTGGATCATGAAAAAGTCTAGTTGCTGGCTCCTAAAAAGCTCAGAACCACTTAGCTGCTAGGAACTAAAATGGAGACAGGGCCTTGTATATTACATTCCTACAACTGAGTGGGCTCATCCAGATTCACAAACACCTGAGGGTATGGGATGTTGTTGATATTTTTCAGTTCAGATACTAGTTCAGTCCTATAGTGGGGAAAGTGTCTTATTAGAAGGTACACGTCAGACCTGGTGGCTTGCTTTCTCAATCTCTCTCACTCTGTCCCTCTTTTCAAATTAAAATAAATAAAATATATTTTAAAAAATATTTTTATTTAACTTTATTTATTTATTTATTTATTTATTTTTAATCTGACCAGAGAGGGACAGAGTGAGAGAGAAAGAGGGAGAGGGAAAGTGAGAAAGCAAGCTGCCAGGTCTGGGACTCGAACTATGGTCAGCCATGTGAGAGTCCAGTGCCCTTAACCACCACACAACCCACTGGCCCCTGAATAAAATAATTCTAAAAAAAAAAAAAAAAGAAGAAGGTGCACATCTGTGCTGGTTTAAAGTATATTAGAGAAATTTAACACTGAAGCAAATTTATGAATATAAAAAAATGTGATCCCATTTTGTGAACAAATATCAAAACATCCTCAAATTCGTACATCCTTGAATACAGAGAAAGAAGCCTACAAGGATACACATTAAATATTTTTAAAAACATGACTCTTTTTTTAAAGAATTATTTTATTTGACTTTATTTATTTATTTTAATTTGACCAGAGAGGGACAGAGTGAGAGAGAGAGGGAAGATGAGAAAGCAAGCCACCAGGTCCAGGACTTGAACTATGGTTGGCCAAGTGGGAGTCCAGTGCCCTTAACCACCACGGCACCTGCTGGCCCCTACATTAAATTTTTAATAGCAGTTACTCCTTTTTTGTTTTAAAAGAATTATGTATTTATTTTATTATTTTTATCATTTTAATTTTGACCAGAAAGAAACAGAGGGGGGTGGGGGAAGAGAGAAAGCAAGCCATTAGGTCCAGGATTCAAACTGTGGTTGGCCATGTGGGAGTCCAGCACCTTAACTACCATGCCACCTGCCAACCTCAGCAGTTACTCCTTATGAATGGAATTGAGGATGAGGTGTGGGAGGTATGTATTTTTTACTTTATGTATATCTGCATTTGAATTTTTTATAAGCATGTTCTTTTTTCATAAAAAAAAAGCAAAGGATGATATAAATAAAATACTTGACATGTTCTCCTAGGACTCAAAGAAGATGGAGGGAGAGTCATACTTGATTTTTGACAATGTTGCTGGGGAATCTGTGGGACCCTCTTCTCCTTTTATATCTCAGATTCTGGGTAGCGTTTGCTGTCTGTCATCAAAACAGGGAGCTTTTTTCATAGTGTATCTTCCTTTTACCTTGGGTCCCCTCTCTGCCCTGAGACACTCCCAAACTTTATTCCCATTCTGATTCATCAGCCACTGTTTCTGAAATGTCAAAACCTGATAGAGGAAAGCATATTTTTGGTGTGGTTTAGTTTCTTAGCCAAACTAGCTGTCCAAATTCTGAGGGGTAAGGCCCAGATCAGAACTATTTCCCATTCATAATTATCTAGAGTTTGCACGCCAAATGTTCAGCAGCTGCATAAGAAGCCCACCCTCCTACACAATTTTCATCCACCTGGGCAACTCATGTTCCATCTGCAGTAAAACCTTGGCTGGGCTGACTATGGGAGTCCTAATGAGGGCCTGCTCATTAATGTTCATTCAGGCTTATAAGTGATATCTGTATGCGGATGTATTTCTGGAGTAGCATGAAGGTGACAATATGTTCGACATATTTCGTTTTGTCTTAGAATGGCCAATGAATCAACAAATATTTTTAGAATGCTATAGGAAGACTAATGACCCCCCTCTAAAGGAGTTAATTATTCTCTCTCCCCTAAACACACTATATTGTAATTATTTATCCTTTTGTCTGTCTCTTTTAGACTGAGAACTCATCAAAGGCAGAACTTGTACCTTCATCATCTCCAAACTCACCACCACCACCACCACCCCGCCCCTGCTCCCTGGTCTGGAGTCTAGCACCATGCTTGGCCCAAAATAAGGTTTGAGGAAATGTTTCTTTTAATTGAATTGACTTACTATATTCTCAGAATATAATAATATACTGATGAGTATAATATATATATATATATAAAAAAGACAGAAAGGAGAGAGAGAGAGAGAGAGAGAGAGAGAAATCAGTAACACAGACTCCCCACCATTAAATGGCTCTCAGTCCTTCAGAGAAGAGCAATCAATAACTTACCAAAGGGGAAAGAAAAAAGAAGAAATGCCAGAGTTGACCAACAAATGAAATACCTTGGGCATGCAGAAGAAGTGGTTTTAAACATTATAGGACCTTGGATGATTGTGAGTTACTCTCAAGCAATCATCTTCATAATTCCCTCTGCCTCCTTCCAATTTAGATCTGCAGCTCCTGGAGTGCTCCACACTGACCTCTGCGCAGCCGCTGCACGCTCCCACCCTCCCAAGACTCACATGGTTCCATGTAGCAGACAGGGGTGCCTTTCTTCTCCAGACTTTGCCGCCTTTCCTCTTAGGCAGTCTCATTGAATTTCCTGCCCTAGAGGGTGGCTTCCTTTTACAGTCATCTGGAGAGTGGTGACCAGATGTGCACAGCCAACGCCAATTACTGAGATTTTCATTCTATTTTAATAAGTTATGTTAGCTGGAGCTTTTCTTAAGAAGTCAAACCATCTCCTTGGAAGATTAGTAAGTCTTGTACGTCCGAATCAAGCAGGTAGCCCTGAGATTGTATTGGGTTGTTGGGAAAGTAATGATGCATTTTTATATAGAAAAACAGAAAAATGAAGTCATGACTTTCCCAACAACCTAATGGTAAGAAGTGAGTGATCTGAGGCAGGGATGCAGGTACCAAGTTCCTGATCCTCTCCCCAAAGACATTTCTAGGCATTCCATTACCTCTCCCATGACTAAACCGGGAGATCAATTTCCTCTTCACTTCTGTCTCCAAGATGTAAGTTATAGGCAGGTCACCTTAGTTTGCCCAGGCCCCATGCAAAATGAAAATGCAGAACCTCTTGTTATTTATTTATTTAAGTTTTTGCTATAAGGCACATGTGCTCACCAGGGAGAGAGAGAGAGGGGTAAATCACTCCCTATGGGGATAACCATGCCTCAATATCTTCCCCATTTTCCTCTCATGATTATGGGCAGGCATACACATACTCCCAGTGTATTTTTCAAGCCATCAAGTCCAGGACCTGAACTACAAAGTCAGCCATGTGAAATCTAGTCATCTTCACTCTGGGCCACTTGATAAAAAATTAAGAATTTCAAAATGGCCACAAGAAAGCATTAAACCAAGCCTGAGGCCCTTTAATTCTGGGGCCTTGTGGTGACTGCACAAGTTACAAATTAAGCCTGGTAACCTGTGGTTACCAGGTTCAGAAATTCGACACTGATGGTGAGACTTGGTAGCTATGAAGAAGTTTGTGGATTGGGGGAAACATTAAATTACAGTCAATAAAGTTTCAGCAGTGAATTGTATGATGATGAGACTGATTATAGCCATTTCCTGCTGTTGTCTAATCAGTGTTCCAGGCATCAGACATTTTAAGTGAATGAGCAGGAGGCAGGGCAAAGAATGGAGCAATCCTAACTCTGCCACTATTTCTTCGTGAGACTTCTGGCAAGTTACTTTCTTTCTATGGGTATTTTTAAAATTTTTCTTGAGATGTTTCTGCCTTAGGGCTCTCTGGAGAGAAAGAGAGAGACGGTGAGACAGAAAGTGAGAAATCGTTCTTCAGAGAGGATGGCCAGGCTGCTATCCCTTCCCCTCCATTTTCCTCCTAGGATTTTGGGCACACACACACCCCACATGATTTTGAGGCCACCAGGTCTGGGACTCGAACCGCGGTTGACCATTTGGGAGTCCAGCAACAAAGTAACTGCTATGCCATCTGCTGGTCCCTCTATGGATATATTTTAGTTTTCTCCTGTATGAGAAAGGATTTGGATCAGATTTTTAGGTTTTCTCTGGGGGGGCCGGATGATAGCACAGTGGTAAAATATGATGCTCTGGGAAACTGACCCACAGGGAAGGTTCTAGGTTTGAGTCCAGAGACCTCCCTGAGTATGTTATGATCATGCTATGCCTACGATCCCAAGCTGGCTGAGATTGGGCATAGATTGTGATGTTAAGATCCTGTTTAGGGCGCTATCTCTCTTTCTCTCTGTCTCTCTTGGTCATGAAGGAAAGAAATAAAAAGATTTTAAGTTCTCTTCTAACTCTGTCTTACTGTGATTCCAAATGAGTGGCATCCCCTTCAGAGAGTTTACAATACATTCTGTTGAATACTGCTTTTGATGGCAAAGATTTGCTCTCTGAGAATATATCTGATTTTTATAAATAGACAATGATTTGTAGCCAACTCTGGTAAAAATAGTAATGTTTTTGGCAAAAGATAAAGAAGAAAAAGAGGTGTGACCTGAGTCATGGTATTTTATAATTTGAAAATGATTTTAATTTTTAGCTGACATAACCAGAGTTGACACAGTTATTTGAGTGTTTTTCCTCAACGTAATAACCTTGAGAGACCCCAAATTCATCCTAATATTGCAAGTTGCTTAAAATACTTTGAATTTAGGTCAGCAGGTGGCATAAGGTTAAGGTACTGGGCTCACACATGGCACATCACCATTCAAGTCCTGGACCTGGCAGCTTGAAAATCACACCAGGTGCATGTGTACCCAAAATACCAGGAGGAGAAGAGATTGTGATGTGGTCACCGTTCCTATGGCAAAAAACTTAAACAAAACAAAACTTTGAATTCTAGGCTGCTATGCTTTGAATGTGTCCCTCCAGAATTCATATGTTGAGATTTGGTTCCTATTGTGATGGGATTAAGAGGGTGGAGACTTAAATTTGATTATGGTGGGGCCAGCAGGTGGCATGGTGGTTAAGGCACTAGACGCCCACATGGCCGATTGAGTCCTAGACCTGGTGGATTGTTTTCTCACTTACCATTTTTCTCTCCCTCTGTCTCTCTCTGGTCAAATTAAAATAATAATAATAATAACAAATGGAATTACATAAATAAATAATATATTTTTTAATCTGATTATGGTGTTGAAATGCGGGACCTTTGGGAAGTAATTAAATTGGATAAAGTCATCAGGGTGGAGTCCTCAGGACTGACTCCTGGTAGCTTTATAAGAAGAGCAGACACACAGACACATGCTTATTCTACCTTTTGCCATGCAATGCTCTAGGTTGTCCCAGGACTCTGCAGAGTTCAAACCAAGAAGACCCTCATCAAATATGACTCTCTAAAACTGTGAGCTAAATAAACCTCTATTCTATATCCAGACCCAGATCTTTCTTTTTTTTCTTTCTTTTTTTTTTTTTTAAGAGAGATTTTTGGCTAGAGGTACATGCACTCACTGGAGAGACAGACAAAAAGCGAGAAATCACCTCTCAGGGGAGATGGCTATGCCTCAATCCCTTCTTCTCCATTTTTCTCTTGGGATTTTGGACATGCATGAACATGTGCCCAGCGTGAGTTTCAAGCTACTGGGTCTGGGATTCAAATTGTGGTTGTCTATGTAGGAGTCCAGTGACGTAACCATTATGCCATCTGCTGGTCCCTCTTTCTTTCTTTTTTAATTGCCAAAGGGTGTATGGTTCACTAGACAGAGAAGGATAGAGGGAGAGAGAGAAAGTACCCCCCAGTGGTGTATGGTCATGCTGCAATTCTTTCTCCTCCACTTCTCCATCCTTTTAAAACTTGGGGCATGCACACTCATGTGCCTGGAGTGTTTTTCAAGCCACCAGGGCTGGGATTCAAACCTGGGTTGGCTATGTGGCATCTTTTAACCATTGAGCAATGGGATCAACCCAAGACTCAGGTATTTCCATTATTAGCAACATGAAGGACTTCAAAAGCAATTTAAAAGTCGTTGCAACAAAAAGCATTATATAACACAATAATCACAATTGTTATATTTCAGTCGAGGACAGATAAGTACCCAAAAAGTAAAAGTAATCAAGGACTGTAGGAACTAAATATCAATTTAAGTTCTTTTTTTGTTGTTGTTTAATTTAGGGGTCAACCTCATGGTATAGTTGGCATTACACAGAGGAAGCCAGATCTCACACTGCTTACTAAGGTTTGAGTCCTGGTTCCACTGGCTTCAAAATCATGCTGGGGGGACCAGCAGTTAGGGTAATGGCTATGTCACTGGACTCCGATGTAGCCGACCACGGTTCACGTCCTGGACCCAGTGGCTTAAACTCACGCCAGGCGCGTGTGTGTGCGTGCCCAAGATCCTGAGAGGAGAATGGAGAAGGGATTGCGGTGTGGCCATCCCCCCAGGGGATGATTTCTCGCTTTCTAATTTCTCTGTCTCTCTCTGTCTTTCTGACGAGCGCATGCGCCCTATAGCAAAAACCTCTCCAAAAAAAAAAAAAAATCATGCTGGGTATACACATACATGTGCTCAGGATCCTGACAGAGAATCAGGGGTAAAAGAAAATATGGTGTGATTAGACCCCGTTGGGGGCCAACTATTTATGAGCAGGGCATATAAAATGTTAAACACTAGAGAATTTTAAAAGAGGAGAATAAGGGGCCAGCAGGTGGCATGGTGGTTAAAGGGTGCTGGACTCCCACATGGTTGACCATGGTTTGAGTCCCGGACCTGGCGGCTGGCTTTCTCACTTTCCGAGTCTTTCTCTCTCATTCTGTCTCTTTCTGGTAAAATCAAAATAATAAATAAAGTTAAAATAATTATTTTTAAAAAAGGAGAATAAAACTGGGAGAAAAGGTGAGAGGAAAAAGGTAAGCATGGAAGAAAAGAAAAAGAAAAAATGGGTTGGATGGTGAAGGAAACTTTAGCTGCAATTTTTAGAAGATGAAGCAAATATAGTAATAAATAAGGATAATTCTGGATGAATTTTTTTATATTTAGAAATATGCTCACTGAGACCAGCAGTTGGCATAATGGCCATGTCGCTGGACTCCCATGTAGTCGATCGCAGTTCGAGTCCTGGACCTGGTGGCTTAAACTCATGCCGGGAGCGTTTGTGTGTGTGCCCAAGATCCTGAGAGGAGAATGGAGGAGAAGGGACTGTGGCGTGGCCATCCCCTCTGGGGGGTGATTTCTTGCTTTCTGTCTCTGTCTTTCTGGAGAGCGCACACGCCCTATAGCAAAAACCTCTACCAAAAAAAAAAAAAAGAAAGAAAAAGAAAGAAAGAAATATGCTCACAACATAAAAAAAAAGAAGAGGAGATAATTGTTCTCTGGTCTGGTCTCTGTCTCTGGCTGAACATGGCCCTTTGAAATGTTGATTAGGGATTCCGAGCTCTTAGATCTTTAGATTTTCCAAGAGTAAGGCAATTATTTACAGCCAAACCAAGGACTCCTGCTTGTCTCTGAATGGGATGACTCTCATTAACTAGACTAAAACATGGCTTACCCCACCTTTAAGACCCGAGTTTGTGGCTTACTGTTGCTCAGCCCTAAGTGAGCTCTAGCTTGCCCAGATCTGGAGAAGAGTGGGAAGAGGAAAATGCAGCCTTGTCAGAATGATTCAAAACCAGCTGTGTTCAGACTTGAGTTATGTCTGACCCCCAGCAGGCCTCTCCACAACTAGAGGTGGGAAATAAAGAATAAGATTAGGGCAGAGTTGTCCACTTTTGGACTTGTATCTTCTAATTTGGAAATGAGAATTTCTTTTTATCTTGTTTAGAATACCATGGTCATTTCCCAACCTCTCTAAATACTCTTCTTCTCTTCAGGAGCCTGTTTAAGTCCCATCTCTTCTGGTCCCACTGTTCTCTGGCCTACCTCACTGTTCTCTGGCTTATCTCTAGGCTCTCTCTTCTGCCAGACAAGGGGGTGGGGTCCTCTGCCTTGGGGCTGAAAAGTGCATGAATAATTGCTCTGTATTGTCATCTCTCAAGGCTCATATGGAAAACTAGTCTTATCTTACACGGCTCCATATTTTTCTATCTGCTGACCCAGAAAACAGAGGTCCAAGATCAACAATGTCTCCAGTTAATGTTTTTTTTCAGACAACCTCTCTCTGATGGTCTGAGTTCTATGGAAAGGCAGAGTAGAAACAACTTAAAGAATAGGGATTAAGGGGACCAGCAGGTGGCATGATGGTTAAGGTGCTGGACATTCCCACATGGCCCACCATGGTTCGAGTCCTGGACCTGGCAGCTTGCTTTCTCACTCTCTCTCTCTCTGTCTGTCTATCTCTGGTCAAATTAAAATAAATGAATGAATAAATAAAATTAAGTAATTAAAAAAAGGAATAGGGTTGGGACCAGCAGTTAGAGTAATGGCTATGTTGCTGAACTCCCATGTAGTCGACTGCGGTTTGAGTCCGGGACCTGGTGGCTTAAACTTACGCCGGGGGCATGTGCGTGTGCGCCCAGAATCCTGAGAGGAGAATGGAGGAGAAGGGATTGCGGCGTGGCCATCTCCCCTTGGGATGATTTCCTACTTTCTGTCTCTCTGCCTCTCTCTTTCTTTCTGGCGAGCGCATGTGCCCTATAGCAAAAACCTCTCGAAATAATAATAATAACAATAATAATAGTAGGGTTTAAGTCTATTCTGCCTATTTAAACCACATTCTGCCTCAAAAGTATCTTCCCTTAATTAGCCAGGCTCCACAGCATGTCTTCTGAGCCACTAGGGTAATAGTGCAAATGATCTCTGACATGATTAAGTTGGTAGCAATTAGTGTTAGTTACTGCATTAGTTTTCTGTTTCTTACCTAAGGGCAGAGCTCTGAAGAGGGGAAGAAAGGAAGACGCAAAGACAGAAGGGTCCATAGAGTTTTGGTGCATGGTTTCAGAGTTCAGTTCTGCTGAGGCTGGGCATGGGGTACAAAGCGGGAAACAGGAACTGATGAAAAGAACCTGAAGCAGCCCTGCTCATAAATCTGATTCACTTCTTATGACAGGCTCCTTGTGAATGAGTCTGAAGAATGGCACTTCAGGGAATGAGCCCAACATTCTGGGGGATCCTTTAATCAGCCTCATCTATGACGTGTGGAGGGAACATTAGAAAGAAAAGGCCAACTAAGCATGAGGAATTTGCCACCATTTGAGTGGTTAGTTCTTGCTCTCTGTCTTTGGTTAACCCAGTCCCAGAGAGTCAGAATCCCTGCTGAATCACTAATCCAAACTTTACAGATACTATCACTGTTGCTTGGATAACTGAATATCTGTTAACTGACATTCCTGACTTCATTCTGTCCTGTTCCATCCATTCCCCACATAGTAGCCAGAATGATTTTCTTTCCCCCTGAAACACAATTCAATTCATGATACTCCCTCCTTAAAAATTTTAATACCTTCCTATTGCTTTTAATATAAAATTAAAATGTCCTACAATATTCTGCTACCCTCTCTGATCTCATTGATATGAACACTCTTTTTTTTTTTAATTTGCTAGAGGGCACATGTGCTTGCTGGGGGGAGCAGGAGAGAGAGAGAGACAGAGAGAGACAGAGAGAAAGAAAGAGAGAACATGACCACATGTGCTTGCTGGGGAGAGCAAGAGAGAGAGAGAGACAGAGAGAGACAGAGAGAAAGAGAGAGAGAACATGACCCCCAGGGGGGACAGCCACACTACAGTCTCTTCTCTGTTCTCCTCTTGGGATTTTGGACATGCATACATACAACCTCAGTGTGTTTCTCAAGCTACCCAGGTCCAGAACTTGAACCATGCAGTCAACCATGTGGGATCCCACCACCTCGAATACTATGCCAACAGATGGCCAATTTTAGACATACTCTACTCATTTCTTTTCTGTTCCTAGAATATGCCAAACTCTTCCCTATCTCAGAGCCTTTATACCTGCCATCCCTTGGACTTAAATTTTTTTTTCCCTAGCTTTTAATTTGATGACTTCAGTTCTTCACACAGCTGATTGTTGGAAACCTTTCAGTCTTTGCACACATATCACCTTCTTCTTTAGGTACTCTATCTAAAAGTATTCTCCAGTTTCTCTATCCCATCCATTCTATTTGTTTCATAGCACTTGTAACAATGCAATATTACCTCTGTTTATCTTTGTATTGGCTTTCCATCCATCATAGAATCTTAACTACATGAAGGTAAATAACTTGCTGTCATATCATTTCGCTATACCCATTACTAAGCAATACTGGCACAACGCAGGCACTCAGTAAATACTTGGTGAAGGAATAAATGGGAAGAAAGGAAAATCAGTAACAGATCATTCTGATTCATTGTTCTCTTTGTGTCAATAGGACAAATTACAAATCATATTGGAGGTGATTCAGTGTCCTTTTCCCCATAATGAGGCTTGGAAGACACTTTATCAGCATCTCTTTTTTTTTTTTTTTTTGGAGAAGTTTTTACTATAGGGCACGTATGCTTGCCAGAGAGACAGAGAGACAGAAAGCGAGAAAT
>NW_006159579.1:1500188-1524143 GCF_000334495.1 Tupaia belangeri chinensis | reverse complement strand
GCCATGCCACAATCCCTTCTCTTCCATACTCTTCTTGGGATCTTGGGCAGGCACACACATGCACCCAGTGTGAGTTTAAGCCACCGGGTCCGGGTCTCAAACCACAGTTGACTACATGGGAGTCCAGCAACACAGCCATTATGCCAACTGCTGGTCCCTTTATCAGCATCTCTTATCTAAGTGCTAAGATAGTACTATGTTTTTCTTAATATCTTTGATTTTGTCTTTGATCACAAAAGATAAAAGAGGACTGGTTGGTGGCATGGTGGTTAAGGCATCTGGACTCCACATGGCCAGGTGTGTGGTTTGAGTCCCAGATTCAGTGGTGTAAAAAATACATCAGGTGCATGTGTGTGTATACCCAAAACTCCTAAGGGGAGAAATGGAGGAGAAGGGATTGCCAAATTAACAACAAAAAGAATAATAGAACTTTAGAACTGGAAGAACCATTGGGGTCATCTCGTTTAGGATACTTAAATTAGTATGTTATGCACTAGTTATTAAGGAAGCTTTTCTCCTTCTGCTAGTAGTACTTTGTTAAGACATAGTTTATATATAGTAAAATGTACAAATGTACAGCTTGATGGATTTTGTTTAAGAGGATTCTTCTGCCTTAGGGTGACAGGGAGAGAGAAGAGAGATGAAGACAGTGAGAGGAAAAGTTCAATATCACCCCCCAGAGGGGATGGCTACACCGCAATCCCTTTTTCTCTTGGGATTTTGGGCAAGGACGCATGTGCCCAGCATGATTTTGAAGTCACCAGATCCAGGACTTGAAACACATTTGGCCCTGTGAGAGTCCAGTGACGTAAACACTATGTCATCTGCGGGCCCCCCCAGCTTAATGGATTTTAACATATATACACCTGTGTAACCACCACTCAGATCAAGGTATAGAACCTTTTCTTTCATTCCAAAAGTTCCCTTGTGCCCCTTTCCAGTCAATTTTCACTTTTACTCCTCAGAAGTAATACCTGTATTTTGACTCCTGCCACTGGATCAACTTAACTAATTCTCACACTTCATATAAATGGAATCACATTGAATGAAGTCCTTCGTTTCTGACTTCTATGGCTTAACATAATGTTTCTGAGATTATATCTATTTTTGTGTGAATAGTTCATTTTTTAAAAAGTTTATTTTTATTCATGTTAGAGAGCACATGCATGCATGATAGAGAAAGAGAGAAGCACCTTGACAAGATCAGGTCATGCCATGATTGTCTTCCTTCAGTCCTATAATTCTTCAAAGTTTTTGACACATGTGGACATGCACATGCGCACATGCCAGCCCAGAGATCAAAACCTGAGATCAGCCATATGGCTTCCAATACTACTGCTCAGTTTGCTACTGACTGTGCCAGGAGGCTAAACCCAGTTTGTTCTCTTTTTTATTATATATTTTAACTGCTAATTAGCATTCCACTGTGAATATGTCACATTTGTTCATCCATTCTCTTAGGGGAGTTTTTTTTATAAAAGATAAACCCCAAAGCCTGCCCTAAGCCCACTGAATTTGAATCTCTAGGACGAGAGCTTAGAAGACGTAGTTTATAAGGCATATTTTAATAAGTTTCCAGGTGATTGTGGTATACAGTCAGGTATGAGAAAAACTGATTTGATCCATCTCCTTGGTGCTATAGATTTGGAAACTGAGGCCCAGAACAGGAAAGAGGTTTTTCAAGCAGACATTTGAGTAAGAGTCCAGACTAGAACTCCTGCTGTACTGCTCTTTCATTCTAAGAAAACTCAAATTTTGTTCTTTTTTTTTTGGAGAGGTTTTTGCTATAGGACGCATGTGCTTGCCAGAAAGACAGAGAGAGACAGAGAGACAGAAAGCAAGAAATCACTCCCCGGGAGGGATGGCCACGTCGCAATCCCTTCTCCTCCATTCTCCTCTCGGGATCTTGGGCACGCACCTACACACGCACATGCGCCCTGTGTGAGTTTAAGCTACTGGGTCTAGGACTTGAACCATAGTCAACTACATAGGAGTCCAGCGACATAGCCATTACGCCAACTACTGGTCCCGGAAACTCAAATTTTTAATTAGTGACAAAAGTTCGGGCATGACTCATAACTTCCATTTATTATTTGCTACATGCCAGGCTCTGTTCCAGATACATTAAATAAATTTAATCCTCTTAATAAGCTGAGAAAACTGAAACCCAGAGCACAAAGTCAGAGATTTTGTGTGACAAAGAGAGAAGTGAATCCCAGATCTGCCTAACCCCAGAGTGCACAAGAAGGTTGATATCTTTTCCTGATGTGAAAAAGGAGAAAACCACACACACATTCCTTGGTTTGCCAGCCTGGCCCAGTCCTACTTGCTACTGTAAAAATGAAAAAAGAAACAGTATTTACCCCTTTTCTCAAGTCCTAGTTTTAGAACCCTTTCAATTCTGTGTATACAGTGCTCCAACAGTGAAAGCTGTCGACTGTCAGATTGACTAAAAATATGCCAGCTAAGGGGAGGGTGACATGTTTGCTTAATCATAACTCTTCTTCCTGGACTGACAACTCACTCCAAGGAGTGGAGATTTAAAATGCTGCCCTGGGGGACTGTCAGGGATGGCTCTTGACATCTGGAAAGCAAGTTTGTCATACTGGAGAGTCTTTCATCAAGGACTAAACCCACCCTACCAATCAGGGACTGGAATGAGTCAGAGACACATCTGCTACCTGAGATGTTGAACCTGGAGCCTGAGAGTCTGATATTCTTCATATTTTCAATAAGGAGGAAGTCTGGGAAGTATAAGGGAAGGAGTTAGCAGAGAAGTCAAGATCTCTCTCTGATAGCTGGTAGGGTTGGGGCAGCAGGATGGGAAAGTAATGGAGAGGAACAATGGAGAAAGTATGTGGATACTGACAAGACTCTCTTCTTGAATATACTTTAGCTAGGCTCCTCTGAAGCCTCTTCTCAATTGGCCTCAACCTTGGCCCCCTGTCCTATCTTTGGCCTGCATAGCCCAATTTTAGTAAGAATTCTGCTTGTCAGTTTAGTAATAATACTCCCATCCTTGATATTTAATCAAGTTCCTAGATCCCCCCTCCCCCGCACACACATACCCTTGTTCTCCCTTTAGTAAGAATTCCATTGGCTCAGTTTAGCAAGTACCCACCCCCATCCTTGATATCTCCTCTTAACATTTCCATCCACTGACTACCTCATTGCTCTTTGGCTATAAACCCCCAGCTGTCTTTGCTGTATCAGAGTAAAGCATAATCTCTCTGCTCTATTGCAATATCCTTATTGCAGTAGTCTTGAATAAAATCGTTATGGCCAGCAGCTGGTATGGAGGTTGAAGCAAATGGATCCCCCATGGCCAGCTGTGGTTTGAGTCCCAGACCTGGTGGCTTGAAAAACATGCTGGGCACATATTCACCCAAAATCCTAAGGGGAGAATGGAAGAGAAGAAACTATGACCTGGTTAACCTCCCAAGGGTGTGCTTTCTCACTTTCCCTTTCTTTCTCTGTCTCTGTCTTCAGTGAGCACAGGAGCCCTAACGCAAAAGCAAACAAACAAAAACCAAAAACCAAACCAAACAAAAACTACACACACACAAAACTTCCTTACCATTTACTTATTTATTTTTCTAAAGACTTATTTATTCGATTTTATTTATCATTATTTTAAAATTTTGCTATTGGGCATGTATAATTACCAGAAAGAGACAGAGAGAATGAGAGAGAGGGAAAGTGAGAAAGCAAGCCACCAGGTCTAGGATCAAATGGCCATGTGAAAATCTAGTGCCTCAGCTACCATACCACCTGCTGGTCCCCTTCCTTACCATTTAAACAAATATCAGAATAATTTTTGTTTTAATTTTAAGAAGTTTATTTATTTATTTCTTCTGTGAGAGAGAGAAATAGGCAACCCCAACAGTTTCTTCATGCTATAATTTACTGCTAGCCTCAGACAATCTGGATCATGGACATGTGCACATGTGACTGGTGTGTAGTGTACAGGCAGGTCCTGGCATGTGAACCTAGAGCTTTCCCATGTGGGTCCAGTTGTGTTACTGCTGTACTACTCTCTGGACCAGAATAATTTTTTCTTTAACAGCACTGAAATGACTTGATTTTTTGGACTGTATCAAACCAATTTGACTATTGACTGAATTGACTAGTCTAATTCTTATGCCTAACGGATGCCAAATTGAATAATATTCTAATGGGTGGTTTGGGTCTTACGTAGACAGGACACTTTTCAGATCAAGAACCTTATAGTAGAATTTAAGCCCTGGCTTCACACTGGGTGTATGCGTACAAGCCTAGGGTCCTAAGGGGATGAAGGATTAGAGGAAAAAGAATTGTGGTGTGACCAAGCACTGCTGGGGGGGGGGGTACTTTGTTTGTCTTCCTCTCTCTCAAGTGCACATGCCCTCTGGCATAAAAAAAAGAATCAGTCATAAAAAATAATAAAATAATTATATGAGAGGCTCGGGCTTTGTCTTAGAGACTCTAGTTAAAATTTAAGGGGAGGCTTGAGGCTGTGACCCTTCTCAAAAGGCAAAAGAACAAGAATCATCTATGTAGCTCCTTGTCAATGTGAAAGCTGTCTCCATGTTCTACTGAAACAGGGGTCAGAGTGAGGCTTCCCAGATACTCACTCCAATAGTGCACAAGAAGTACAATGCTTGTAAGAGCTGATAAATTATTGCTTCAAATCTCCTAACATCATTCCCTTAAACATGCTTTATCTATCATCATTCAATAAAGACCTCAGAGGGTACTGTATTATTTGTTTTTGAATTTTGAAAAACCACTTTTCTCCCTTTTCTTTGTCCCAGTAATCACGTTTGCTTTTGATTTTCTAAATGCCTTTTACTTAGTGTGTGTTCTGCACTCACTAAGCATAGCTGAAGCCGAGCTGGAGGTTTGCTATAGTTCTCAACAATTTTATTGCAGAAGGAAGGGAAGAGGTTTTGATGTGAGATGAAATTTTCTGCAGAAAAAGATAAAGTCAGAACCAAGGAAATACAGCAAACCTTAAAAGCAACCAGTAAGAACATTTATAAATTAGTTCTGTTTAGAGAAAATAGAAAGGTTTTGAAAGAAAGTTTTTTATTTTTTTATTTTTATTATTATTTTTTTAAAAACACCTATGAAAGTGTTTCTTTTGGAGTGATCCAAGATATGTTGATCCTACCAAGTCCCTAAAATAACCAAAGAAAACCCAAAGTCACTCCAACATGACAACCATTTAGCCTCCAAAGTCTCTCTAAAGGAAACAGCAGAACAAATGTCCAATGTCACTGAGGATGAGCAAACTCACTCACAAATAAAAACATCAACCCAGGCTTTCATCTAATGGGCATTAAAATGAGTAAAAAATGATCATCCGTTCTGAAAAATCAAACACTTAGAGAAGAAAGGAGGGTTTATAATAAATGGAATTTTCAAATCTGTTTCATCTCTAATAAATATACAATGAACCAATGCTACACACATACAGACTCATCTCTAAATCCTAAATTCTGCTTTGTAAAGAGTTATTATAAATCTGATACTATAAACAACTCTCAGAAGACATTTAAAGAAGCACTAAAATGTAACTCTGGAGTTAAGGTTGGTATTTCTTTCTTAATTTTTTTTTTTTCACTGCTAGGAAATGGAAAAGGTAGGATAAAGAGAATTAAACCACTAAGTTAGCAAAAGTTGGTTACTTCCTTTATACTCCCCTTAACTACTCTGACCCAAAAGCATGAACCAAACAAATCTGTTTAACTTTCCAAGAAATGAGGGAAGACTAACAAATTCTTTAAATATTCTAAAATAGCAACAGCTTCATTCATTCTGAAAGCTGACTCAAGTTGCCAACTAAACTCATATGCAAAGGCCAACATACTTTGGCCATATGAAAGAGCAGAGGCCAACAAACTGTTTTTCATTCTATAGCAGAAGAAGTTTGCTGCTTATTTGTTTGTAATTTCAAAGACATGACCAATCATACTAAAAAGTTTTTTTCAAATTTCACCACATTTCGCAAGCAGTAAGATTCTCTAGATCCACAATGAGAAGAGAAAATGTTTCATCAGCTGAAAAGTGGTAACAAGTAAGCAGACTGGGAGAGCAGGACTTATAAAAGAAGGAAAAGGATAGGCTTTACTTTACAGAGGGGATACTCTAGCAACCCAGGTCATTTGAAACTTAACTTAGAGAAAGAAAATCTCCATAGGCAACAGAAAAAAAAAATGCTTCCTCCTACTTACAGTGCAAGTGACTATGGCCTTTATCAGCCTCTCTAAGGGAAGCCACAGCAGCAGAGCGTCTTTCCTGTCCGTGAGTAGCAGAGGCAAGTGTGTTGCTGTGAGATTTTTTTTTTTTTTTTTAAAGACCCCAGGAGTTCCCAGCAGCTGGCTTCCCCATCTCATCTCTTTGCATTCAGCCAAGCAAAAATCATGCCTTCATGTTCATCCTGGTGGCCTCAAGTCCTGAGATCTGGTCTCCCTATTATTTCTCCCATCTTTGGAATTGGAATTGGTGTTGACATGGAGGTTACAAGGGGTTGGAAGGGAAGTGGTTGTGCTAAGGATATTCCATGGGTAGAATTTAATGAGCATTTAATTCCAAATGGATCCCAGGAGTCAGACTAGAACTTAGGTCTAGTGAGTTAACCCCTGGAAAAACAAATTGTGCCATAGAAGGGTTTAATTCAACTTCTTTCATAAATTCTGGGTAAGCTAAGGAGCAGTAGGTAGAGAAGTTAAATCCTAGACAGGCAATTGCTGAGGCTCAGTCGTCTAATTAGTAAAACCTCATTGGGGACTTTCAATTTTGGTCTCATAATGTTCAGATTTCACCAGTTGAAGTGACTGCTCTTTTGCTGACTCTCTAAGCTCTTAGGCTGCAGCTCTTGTCCTCTCCTTACTTTGTTTTTACTTGACTCAACTAGAATTTATAACATCATCATTTATAGCTCCCTGGGTGGTAATGTGAAGCTTAGAGGCTCTGTAGAAGGAAGTAGCTTCATACAGGGCCCTGCAGCATTTTGTTTCTGTGGGGATGGAAGTGAAAGGTAGGGTATAGGGTGCATAGCTCTACACTGATTTATCTTTATTTTGATTTTTTAAAAAAGATTTGCCAGAGACCAGCAGTTAGCATAATGGCTATGTCGCTGGACTCCCACGTAGTTGACCGTGGTTCAAGTCCCGGACCTGGAAGCTTAAACTCATGCCGGGCGCGTGTGCATGTGTGCCCAAGATCCCGAGAAGAGAATAGAGGAGAAGGGATTGCGGCGTGGCCATCCCCCCTGGGGGGTGATTTCTCACTTTCTGTCTCTCTGTCACTCTCTGTCTTTCTGGCAAACATACACACCCCATAGCAAAAACTTCTCCAAAAAAAATAAAAAAAGATTTGCCAGAGGGAATGTGCACTCACCAAAGAGAGATGGAGAGGGAGAGAGAGAAAATATCCCCAATGGGGCATGGTCACACTGCAATCTCGTCTCCATTTCTCAATCTTGTCGGGGTTTGGAGCACATATACATGTGCCTAGTGTGTTTTTTAAGCTGCTGGGGCTGGAATTCTAACTCTGTGGTCAGCCGTATGAGATCTGGTTCCCTTAACCACCAGGCCATAGGACTGGTCTGATTTACTCTTATTTTTAGGGACTGATTTTTTGTTGTTGTTGTTGTGGTTTGTAGAAACAAAAGGTAACTGGAAAGAGAAATTAATAAAGAACCAAGAATCCTGGATTTCAGTTATGGCTTTCTTACTTTCTCTCTATGGTCTTGGGCAAGTCATGTAAACAGAATCACACTATCTCATTTATCCATCACATTGGACTAAAAAGATTAAATGAGTTCATATAGACACCTGAAAATTGTGAAATACTCTATAATGTGAACATTTTCTAAATTTTAATTCACTAAATGATCTGAATAAGCCTTTGGGTATATGAAGAATTCCAATAAGGGGTTGGGAGCAGGAGACCAACACTCCGAATCTCATAGATGTTCAATGATGGCAAAGGGGATGGCAGGGATGGTGCTAAGTGAGAAAGAAGAAAAAAGAGGCAAAGAAAGCAGAAAAGACATCAAAATCTTAGAGCAAGATTTGGTTTGGGTGCTGATTTGGGTTCATAACCCTGAAGTATAACCCTTCTCAAGTATGGGATAATGTAACATAAGTTAACAATAAAGAATTACTATTATGTACTAAAAAATAATTATCCAGGAAAAGATTCTTGGATGATGCTTCTCTCTCTGGGAGCACCAGGAATCTATCTTCCTACATAGACAAAAACTGCACTGTCAGAATCTATCTGATGAAGCTACTTTGGAACTTTGGAGTCTATGGAATACTTGCAACTTCCAGGTGAATACTCAGGCAGTAAAATGTGATTAATTTTGGTCAATTTCAGCTCTTAGCATAGTAGCAGCTACCCATGTTGTACCCCAGGCACATAGCAGGCAGTTGTGCATGTGCTTCTGGAGCAGCCTACATGAAGCTTAGTAGAGCCAGGCTGGACAAAAAGGACTTTATCCTCCATATATTGAGGATCTGTGTTCTGATTGCTGTTTGCTGCTTATGATCACAGAGATGTACATGAAGAAGCTGCTGTCACTACTGCAAATCCCTGCTTTTCCAGCTAAAGAGACTTCCTTAGAATTTAAAGTGCTGGTGCCCTATCAAGTCATTTTTTTCTCTTCTCCTTTGGGAGCTAGATGTTACAGACTAGGATAGTCAAAAATAACTGTATAGGGGCCAGCAGATGGCGTAATGGTTAAGTTGCTGGACACCCACATAGTCAACTGCAGTTCGAGTTCTGGACCTGGCAATTTAAAATTCACACTGGGAGCATGTGCGTGCATGCCCAAAATCCTGAGAGGAGAAAGGAAGAGAAGGGATTGCAGCATGGCTATCGCTGGAATCATGCAGGGCCCTGCAACAAGCATTTTCTCGCTTTCTGTCTCTCTCTGTCTTTCTGGTGTGTACACGTGCCCTATAGCAAAACTCTCTCAAAAAACAAAAAAAAAAACAACTATGTATATGGGGAATAGAAACTTACTACACATGCTTATGGAAAGGTACAGGCTCAGAAAAGACCTGAGGAAACAGTAACAAAATATAGCAAACCCTAGGAAAGCATGATAATCTGATTTATAGACTTACCACATTATTAGATTGAAATATCAGAACAGTGACAAATAATCATGAATTTCTAAGGCATAAAAAGAGATAGAAGCATATGATCCAATGAAAGAAATCAATAGAAACTATCCCCCAAAAATACATGATGAAAGATCTAGACAAAGACTTTTTTTTTAAAAGAAGTTTTTGCCTTAGGGTGCATGCGCTCACCAGAGAGAGAGACAGACATAGTGGAAGGGAAAGTGGAAAATCACGCCCCAGTGCTGATGACCACATCACAATTCCTTCTCCATTCACCTCCCAGGATCTTGGCTATGCATGTACATGTGCCTGGCATGATTTTGAAGCCACCAGGTCTGGGACTCAAACTACAGTCAATCATGTGGGAGTTCAGCGATATAATGGCTGTGTCATCTGCTGATCCTGAAAAAGACTTTTTCTTTGGAGAGGTTTTTGCTATAGAGCACGTGAACTTGCCAGCCAGAAAGACAGAGAGAGACAGAGACAGAAAGTGAGAAATCACCCCCCAGGGGGGATGGCCACGCAGCAATCCCTTCTCCATTCTCCTCTCAGGCTCTAGGGCACGCATGCACACGCGCCCAGCCTGAGTTTAAGCTGCCGGGTCCGGAACTTGAACTGCGATCGACTACAATGAAGTCCAGCGACATAGTCATTACGCTAACTGCTGGTCCCCCCCCTCTGCTTTTAAGGAATTACTTTTGTAATTACTTTTTTACAATTTAGTTTTCCATGAACTTTTTGAAGTCTCCTTAAAATTGAGTCATCAGAAAAATCATGATGCATTTTTGTATAGAAAAATATATCATGACTTTTCACATGACCCAATAGAATAATTTCAGTCTGAATAGAGAGAGGGAGAGTGAGAAAGCAAGCCCCTAGGTCTGGGACTTGAACCACAGTTGGTCATGTGGGATTCTAGCACCTTAACCATCACACTGCCTGCTAGACCCCTGACAAAGACTTTAAAAACCATTGTCTTAAAGATACTCAAAGAACTAAAGGAAGGTATGGATAAAATAAAACAATATATGGACAAAGAGAAAGAAAACCTGAAAAGAAATACTGGAGCTAGAAGGTACAAAACCGAAAATTCAAAAACTTAGGACAAAGGGACCAACCAGGTGGACCTAAATGTAATAAAGAAAACATAAAACATTTAGAAGAAAACATAGGGCAGAAGTTTCATGCTATTGGGAACCAGCAATTAGCGTAATGGCTATGTCGCTGGATTCTCACATAGTCGACTGCGGTTCGCGTCCCAGACCCGGTGGCTTAGACCTCCAGCCGGCGCGTGTGCGTGCATGCCCAAGATCCCCTGCGTGCATGCCCAAGATCCCCGGAGGAGAATGGAGGAGAAGGGATTGCAGCGTGACCATCCCCCGTGGGGGGTGATTTCTCGCTTTCTGTTTCTCTGTCTCTCTCTGTCTGTCTGGCGAGCGCACACGCCCTATAGCGAAAACCTCTCAAAAAAAAAAAAAGTTTCATGCTATTGAATGTGGCAATGATTGCTTGGATTTGACACCAAAGGCAGAGGTAACAAAAGATAAAATGTAAAAAGCAGATGTCACAAAATCTAAAAATTTTGTACACAAAAAGGTGATACCAGGTCACCAGGTGGTGCAAAGGTTGAGGTGGCTGGATCTCACATGGCTGACTGCACGATTAGAGTCCCAGACCCCATGGTTTGAGCCAGGTGTGTGTGCATGTGTGTCCATAATCCTGAGAGGAGAATGGTGGGTCTTCCCTCCTGAAGGATGATTTCTCACTTTCCTGCTCTCTTTCTATAGACACCTTGAGAATTGTGAAATACTCCAGAAATGTGAACAAGCAAGGACATACTCCCTGTAGCAAAACTTAAATAAAAATAGAGATGCTATCAAATAGTTAAAAGACAATCCAGAACTATTTGCAAATCATTGATAAGGATTAATATCCAGAATCTACAGAGAGACCTAAAACTGAACAACAAAACCCAAACAACCTGATTAAAAATGGGCAAACAGGGACCAGTAAATGGTGTAATGGTTATGTTACTGGACTCCCACATGGCTGACCACGGTTCGCATCCCAGACCCAGAGGTTTGAAACTCATGCCAGGTGCGTGTGCTCAAAATCCTGAGAGGAGAATGGAGAGGAGGGATTGTGACATGGCTATCCTCCTGGGGGATGATTTCTTGCTTTCTGTCTCTCTGTCTCTCCAGAGAGTGCATGTGCCCTATAGCAAAAACAAATAAACAAACAAAAAAACAAAAAACAAAACAAATAAAAACAGAAAGAAACCCTTCTTTTAAAAAAAGGAAAAAAAAATGGGCAAAGGACTTGAATAGAACTTTCCCCAAAGAAGATATACAAATGACCAACAAGCACATGAAAAGACATTCAACATCACTAACCATTAGCAAAATACAAATCAAAACTACAGTGAAATACTATCTTCTACCTTTTAAGATGGCTACCATAAACAAAATCAAAACCAAAACAAAAACAGGGCTGACCCCCTAGCCTGGTGGTTCAGGGAGACAGATCCTACATGGCTGACTGTACTGTGTCATTCTTGAACCTGGTGGCTTGAAAAGCACACTCTGTGTGTGTGTGTGTGTGTGTGTGTGTGTGTGTGTGTGTCTGAAAAATCCTAATAGAATGGAGAAATTGAGAAGGGTCTGTGGCATTACCATACCCCATTATTGGGTGCTCTCTTCCTCTCCATCTCTCTCTGGCGAATGCACTGCCAGCTGGCAAATTAAAAATAATCACAGAAAATAACAAGTATTAGTGTTGATATAGAGAAATAAGGGGCCAGCCAACAGTGTGGTGATTAAAGCAGCTAGATCCTACATAAGTGACTGTATGGTTTGAGTTGAGACCTAGTGGCTTATAAAGAATGCTGGGTGCTTTGTGTATGTATGTGTGCTCTAAATCCCAAGAGAAGAATGGAGGCAAAGGGATTGCAGCATAGTCATCCCCCTAGGAGCTGCTTCCTCACTTTTTCTCTCTCTGGCAAGCACACACACCCTGTAGCAAATACATTAGAGAGAGAGAAAGAAAGAGAGAGAGAGAGAGAGAAATTGGAAACTTGTACACTGTTGGTGTGAATGTAACATGGCCACAGTTGTTGGAAAAACAGGATGTCAAGTCTTCAAAAACTTAAAAATAGAATTACTATAGGATTCAGTGATTGCACTTTTGGATATATACACATATTAGTTTCCAGTTTTTCAAAACAAAATAGAATGCTATAAATACAATTCCCCATTTATTTATTCTTTCCCTGGAGGTATCCATTACCCTCAGTCAATGAGTACCCTCCCTAATGTTTTTTTTTTAAATTTTTAAAGAATTATTTTGTTTAACTTTTATTTATTTATTTTTAATTTGACTAGAGAGGAACAGAGTGAGAGGAAAAGTGAGAAAGCAAGTCACCAGGTCCAGGACTCTAACCATGATTGGTCATGTGGGAGGTCCAGGACCCTTAACCACCATGCTATCTGCCAGCCCCCTTTCCATAATGTCTTTATACCTATAAATACATTATTATATTTTTAAAGAATTATTTTATTTAGTGTTCTTTCTTTAGTTATCTATTTATTTTAGTTTGGCCAGAGAGGAACAGAGAGAGAGAAAGAAAGCCGCCAAGTCCAGGACTCAAACTGTGGTTGCCCATGTGGGAGTCCAGCACCCTTAACCACCATGCCACCTGCCACCCCCTATAAATACATTATTTTAAAATAAATGCACAGAATGTTTTGGGGGTTTACTATTTTTTTTTAGGTTTTTGCTATTGGGCTTGCATGCTCGATGGTGAGAATCAGAAAGTGAGAAATGAATGCCCAGGAGGATGGCCATACTGCAATCCCTTTTCCTCCATTCTCCTCTCCATTCACCTCTTTTGGGTGCACAGGCACACACACCCAGTATGATTCTCAAGCCACCAGGTCTGGAACTCTAATCGTAATTGGCTATGTAGGAGTCTAGTGTCCAACCATCATGCCATCTACTGGCCTCAGAGAGTTTTAAAATTTTACATGAATAGTTTGATATTGTATGGATCCTTTTGCATCTTAATTTTTGGCTCCTTGGGCAGACAACCTTGGTTTAAGTCTATCTCTACCATTACCAGCTGTATACTTTTTAAAAAGAATTATTTTATTCAACTTTATTCATTTTTTAAAAAAATTTAACCAGAGAAAGATAGAGACAGGGAAAGTGAGAGAGCAAGCTGCCAGGTCCAGGACTCAAACCACAGTCTTCCATGTGGGAGTCCAGCACCTATAACCACCATGCCACCTGCTGGCCCTGGTAACTGTATACTCTTGGGTAAATTACTCAATCTTTCTGAGCCCAAGTTTCCCATATTTAAAATAGAGATAGTAACAGTACTAATCTCATAGGACTTCTGCAAGAATTAAATGAGTTAACTCGTGTAATAGAATATAAGAGGGTTGTTTGACAAGTCCAAGGAAAACCAATATTATTAAAAAACTATACATGGATTTAAATTTTTTGCCCCAAAATAAACTCAACTTTGATTCAGTTTTTCATGAACTTTTTGAAGTCTCCTTAATATTGAGTCGTTAGAAAAGTCATGATGCATTTTTGCATAAAAAAACTCATCATGATTTTTCAGATGACCCAATAGAATAATGCCTGCACACAGTAAGCCCTGTGTTTGCTACCATTATTTGAGATCCAGCTAAATAATAAAATCTAAAGATTTAGTTCATTTATCTTAACTGCAGTATAGAATTGTTTGATAAGAACTGCAGTTCTTAGAGAGGAAGTAGTTAGATGATGGCAATCCTTGAATATAATCTTGCACACAGGTGTGAGTTTTCCTCAGGGGACATTTCCTATAGGTCTGATTCAGCTCTAAAATGTTATGACCTAATGGGCTCAGACTCATTCCCATCTCTTATACACCTCCTGGATATATTGACTGATTTATTTAGTTTGTGTATTTATTTTAGCTGAAGACCCAGAGAGAAATAAATAACTAAATTCCCTTATTACTGTTCCATTTATATTTGAATGGTCAAGGTAAATTTTGGTTGTTTTTATAATATCACAACTACATTAAATCCTTGACTGCTCACAGATAATAGTCTGCTTATGCTTCCATGGTGCATTTGATTTTCTTATCAGGGACTGAGAATTAATATTTCCTTGAACTAACACAATACATAATGATGATTTCTCACAATAAACTGTGAAGAGAACAAAATAAATGGTATCTTTAGTTAATTTATTTTGAAGTTACTTATTTATTCTAAGAACATTAATATTTACAATACATATACTAATATACAATAATCACCAACAAAAGTATATAATTATAAAACATATACTTGCCAATAAATAAATGTTTATATTGTATGTATATTGAGAAACTTTTCTCCATCAAAGGAATAAATGTCTAAGATCACTTGAAAATACTATATTAGGATTGTTGATTCTGACTAAAAATACTGCTTTCTTCTCAAGAGGAAACATTTTATTCTTATTCTCTATATTTCAACTCTTCAATGACAGAGATATTTTAAAAGTGAAGAGCTGGGGCCAGCAGTTGGTATGGTAGTTAAGGTGCTAGACCCCCACATGGCCAACTGTGTTTCGAGTCCTGGACCTGGTGGCTTGCTGTCTTACTTTCTCTCTCACTTTCTATTGAGCACATGTGCCCTATAGCAAGTTAAAAACAAACTATTGGGAACAGTTGGACTCCCATGTAGTCGACTGCAGTTCGAGTCCCAGACCCAGTGGCTTAAACCTCATGCCAGACAAAATAGACTTTAAGACAAAACTGTAAGATAAAGGGCATTATATAGTAGTAAAAGGGCTAAAACATCAAGAAGTAAAACACTAATAAATATCTATGCACCTAACTCAGGAGCACCCAAATACGTAAAGGAAAGACTACTAGATCTAAAAGGAGAGAGAGTCTGCAACAGAACTACTTGCTAGAAATAATCCCGAAATAGACAAGTGGGATTACATCAGATTAAAAAGTTTCTGCACAGCAAAAGACAGTAGTTAGTGTGAATCAACAACCCTTGGAATGGGAGAATATTTTTGTAAACTATGTTTCAAATAAGGCACTGATCACCAGAATACAATGGGAACTCAAGTGGCCTACCTGAAGAAGAAAAAAATGATCAACCCAATTAAAAGATGGGAAAATGAACTGAACGAACAACTTTCTAATGAAGACATAAACAGCCAGAAAGAATATGAAAGAATGCTCAACATCCCTTATCGTAAGGGAGAAGCAGATCAAAACCATGACGAATCACCTGACCCCAGTCAGAAAGGTGAAGATCAAAAACAAACAAACAAACAAACAAACAAACAAGGTAAGTGCTGGTGAGGCTGTAGTGGTGAAAGAGAAACTCTTCTATACTGTTGGTGGGAATGTAAATTGGTTCAGCCACTGTGGAGAACAGGATGGAGGTTCCTCAAAGATCCACAAATAGAAATACCATATGATCCAGCAATTCCACTCCTGGGTATCTACCTAAAGGATAGAATGCTCAGTCAAAAAAGTGCTTGCACATCTACGTTTATTGCAGCAGCATTTGCAGTTGCTAGGACATGGAACCAACCCGAATGTCCATGTACTCTATGGAATACTATTCAACCATAAAAACCAAGAAGATCATGGCATTTGATAGAAACTGGATAAATATGGAGAATTTTCTGCTGAGTGAAGCAAGCCAGGATATAAAGGAGAGACACTGCATGTCTCCGCTTAACATATACCGACTTTCTGCACTATATGGTAGAAACTGAAAGACTAAAGGATATAGAAGCATGTAAAATGGTTAGGGATACTGAAGATAGTGTGGGAAGAGACTGGGAGAAGGGAGAGAGTATGAGGAAATAAATTAAGGAGAAAAATAGGGAGGCAAGACATTTATGGGACAAAGAAATGGATTTTTTTTTTTGAGAGGTTTTCACTATAGGGCGCGTGCGCTCGCCAGACAGACAGAGAGAGACATAGAGACAGAAAGCAAGAAATCACCCCCCAGGGGGCATGGCCACACCACAATCCCTCCTCCTCCATTCTCCTCTCGGGATCTTGGGCACGCACGCACACGCACCCGGCGTGCATTTTAAGCCACCAGGTCCGGGACGTGAACCACGGTCGACTACGTGGGAGTCCAGAGACATAGCCATTACGCTAACTGCTGGTTCCCCAGAAATGGATTATTATCTGTTGATGATAACATATATAGTATCCTGAATTGGACTGTCGTGAAGTGTATTATATGTATAAAATGAATTAAAATAAAATAAAATGAAAACAACAACAAAAACCTCACATTGGGCGCAGGTACGTGCGTGCCCAAGATCCCGAGAGGAGAATGGAGGAGAAGGGATTGTGGTGTGGCCATCCCCCCTGGGGAGTGATTTCACATTTTCTGTCTCTTTGCCTCTCCAGCGAGTGCATGCGTCCTATAGCAAAAATCTCTAACTAATAATAATAAATAAGATTAAATAATTCTTTAAAAAAATCAAAAGTTTAGAGTAAATGTCAGATAAACCTTGGTTTGAACTCCAGCTTTGTGGTTTATTAGTTGGGAATTTTGGAGAAGTTACTAATCCTCTCTAAATTTCTCACTGAAAATAGGATCTCTTACAGTGTTATTGTGAGAAATTCATTTATAAAACAAATTCTTATTAAGCATCCATAATTAGCTCCAAGCATAGTGCCAAGCCCATAATATGTGATTAATTAATATTAATTTTCTTTCCTTTTTCAAAAGTCTGATGAGATCTAATGCAAATCTTCTAATGTAGTTCACTGTTTTATTTATTGTTCTTGGCTACCTTTGAAGACCCTCATGATTTCCCCACACTGGGCAGAGGTGAATGACTTACCTCTCAAGAAGTTGAGACCAGCTGTTAGTGTAATGACTATGTCCCTGAATTTCCATATAGCCGACCACGGTTCGATTCTTGAACCCAGTGACTTAAACTCATGCCAGGTGCGTGTGAGTGCATGCCCAAGATTCTGAGAGGAGAATGGAGGAGAAGGGATTGTGGTGTGGCCATCCCCCCAGGCGCTGATTTCTCACTTTCTGTCTGTCTCTGTCTGTCTTTGTGGCGAGCGCACGTGACCTATAGCAAAAACCTTTCCAAAAAAAAAAAGTCATTAGCTGGTTTTTCTAGACGAGCTATATGACATGCAGGTGACCAGATGAATTTTAAGTATTGGGTTTGAGAAATTCTCCAAGGTGAAGGGTTTTGTCACAGGGTTATGAAAACCCGATGGAGGGGATGCTTGTGAACTATCTCCAGAAACTCTAAAGTGTTGACCCTAGTGAATAGTATTTCCATGAGAGACTCTGAACAGGCTATTGGGCTGCCTCATTTGGGATGTATTTCCCTGAGTGAGGTGAACTAGTTAGGGGGTTGTGTGGCCTGCCTGTGCTGGTGACAGCACTATTTCTTTTTTTAAAAAAATTTTATTCCTTGTCATTATTTTATTTTTAAATTTTAATTAATTAATTAATTAATTTTTTTTTTTGAAGTTGACCAGAGAGAGAGAGAAGGAAAGTGAGAAAGCAAGCTACCAGGTCTGAGACTTGAATTGCGGTCACCATGTGGGAGTCCAGCCACCTTAAGCATCACGCCACCTGCCGGCCCCAATGGCACTATTTCTGTGCCATATCTTTGTACCGATTAAAACAGTCTCTCTGGAGGTTAGGACTGCCTCTGAGAATCATACTCATCTCTGCTGAGTTAGAGAAAAGTGGGTTTGAAGGGAAAGCCTGAACCGCACTTACAGGGCTAGAGCCTAGATCCCTTCTGTGCTGGAGAGGCCCCAAAGCTCTCTATCCAAAAATATCTTTCTTTTCTTCTTTTTTTTAGTATGAGGCACATGTACTCGCTGGAGAGAGATAGAGAGTGGGAAAGTGAGAAATCGCCTCCTAGGGTATACCACCACACCACAATCTCTTCTCTATTCTCCTCCTGAAATTTTGGGCATGCACACACATATGACTGATATGATTCTCAAACCACTAGGTCCAGGACTTGACTCATGGTTGGCCACGTGGGAATTCAGTGCCCCAACTATCACACCACCTGGGGCCCCTGCCTTTTACTCTTTTCATGGTGTCTTTGAAAGAATGAAAATTGTTAATTTTAATGCAGTTGATTTTGTTAATATTTTCTTTTAATATGTTTAATAAATCTTTTCCTACCCCAAGATCATAAAGGTATTTTCCTATGATGTTTTCTAAAAGGTTTATAGTTTTGACTTTACATTAAAGTCTTGAAATTTTTATAATGGAGAATTAAGAATATATATATAAACATTGAAAAAATAGAATATGAAATTCCTATATTCCCTTCACTCAATTTCAAAAATGTTCAGATCAGGGGCCAGACAGTGCTACAGCAGCAATGCAACTGGATCCACATGGGATAGTCCTACATTCATATCCTAGGCCTCTGTATATGCTGGGTAAGTGCTTACATGCTCATGATCTGGGCTGGCTGAGGCTGGGAGTGGATTGCAATGTGTTGGGGGTGCCTGTGTCTCTCTCTCACTTTTTCTGTCTCTGTTTCTCATGGAATAAATAAATAAATACACTTTTTTTCCTTTTCTTTTTTGTTAAAACTTTTTTTCCCAGTTTACCAGAGGGCACGTGTGCTTGCTGGTGAAACAGAGAGAAAATGAGAGAGAAAGTGAGAAAGCATCCCCTCCCTGGAGTATGGCCACACTGCAATCCCTTCTCCATCTCTCCCTTTAGGATTCTGGGCATGCATGAACCTGGTATATTTCGCAAGCCATTGGGTCTGGGACTTGAACTGTGCAATCAGTCATGATTCAACCACCTTAACTACTATGTCACTGATAGGCCCAAGATAACATATCTTCTATATTCAAAATGTTCAGGTACTGGTCCTGTGGTTAAGGGAGCCGGATTTCACTTGGTTAACTAGGTAGTTCAAATTGCGGCCCAGCAGCTTGAAAAACACGCCATGTATGTGTGTGTGCATGTGTATGTGCATGCGTGCATATGTGTGTGTGTATGCATGTGTGTCCAAAATTACAACAAGAAGAAGAAATGGAGAAGGGGCTGCAGCATGACCACATCCCATTGGAGGTGTTTTGTGTCTCTCTCTGGCAAGAGCATGTATGTGCCTGATCAAAAACCAAAGCACAATAAAGTTTATAATCTAGTAGGATCCAGAGTAAACCTGGATAGGATCTGTAATTAGGTCAGAATAAGTCAACGCATGAAATTATACTGCTTTGAAACTTGCTATTTCTAAGGTTTTATCAGCTTTCATGGATTTGATATTTGCTAAACTTCATGAAATGGCAAAATAAAATACTAGTACCCTTGAACTAGAACTTATTCTTTTAAATGTAGTCATGAGCTACATAACAACATTTTTGATCACATGTATGATGGTGGACCCTTGAGATTTTAATAGGCTATACCATATAGCCTATGTGTGTAGTAAGTACCTAGGTTTGTACAAGTACACTCTATGATGTTTGCACAAATCACTTAACAACACATTTTTCAGAACATTTAACCATCATTAAGTGACACTGACTGTATTTAATAAAGTATTAGTTCTTCTCTTTGAGCTTTCCACATTTGCATCAGAATTGTGAGGCGTTGTGATAAGGGTTGGAGGTGCTTGTTGAATATGCAGTTTCCTGGGTCCCACTTCAGATCTACACCAAGGCAGAATTTCAGAAATAGGTGAAGTTGAAAAAAGCACCTCATGTAAGGTTTAATAGTCCTTCCAATAGGCCCAACCTAGATGACAAAGTCCCTCGAATACTAGAATGTGGTGCTGGAAGCCACAGGCTAACTCCAGGTTGGTTTCCAAGGTTGACCTGACAACACACCAGTTGTGTGAGTACCCAAGATCCTGAGGAGCTGGAGGGCTGAGAAAGGATATTATGGTGTGACAAGGTCGATCCCTATCAAAGATAGGTCCTTGATAGGGATCGACCTTGTCACACCCACGATCTGGGCTCTTTTTTTTTTTTTCTTTTTTCTTTTGAGAGGTTTTCTCTATAGGGTGCGTGCGCTCGCTAGACAGACAGAGAGAGAGACATAGAGACAGAAATCACCCCCCAGTGGGGATGGTCACACCGCAATCCCTTCTCCTCTATTCTCCTCTCAGGATCTTGGGCACGCACGCACACACGCCCGGCGTGAGTTTTAAGCCACCGGGTCCGGGACACGAACCGTGGTTGACTACGTGGGAGTCTACGTGGTTGACTACGTGGCGACATAGCCATTACGTTAACTGCTGGTTCCCATGATCTGGGCTCTTCATCAATCTTCAATGAAGAAAGTGTATTTTCAGAAAAACTTCTGTGGTTATTTTAATTAAATGAAATAATATGTGAGGCAGTCTTAGTACTATGTCTGGTATTAATAGGTGCTCAATTAGTTGAATGGAAAAAAGACAAAGTAAAATATGATATAGTATTAAACCTAAAATTCATTTACTAAAAATTATAATCAAGGCAGAAGAACTCATTTAAATGATTAATAATGAGTATACAAATTTAGACATAAAAATAATTCACAAATTAATTGCAGTTGTTCTTTTTCTTTCTTTTTTAGATGTTTGCTATAGGGCTTGTGTGTTTACTAGAGAGAGACAGAGACAGACAAAGAGGGAAAGTGAGAAATCACCTTGGGTTGTGTGGGGGGCGGGTGGCCACACTGCAATCTCGTCTCCATTCTCCTCTCAAGATTTTGGTGTTTTGAAAAACACGCCTAGGGTGTTTTTCAAGCTTCCAGGTCAGGTCTAGGACTCTGACTGTGGAGTTGGCCATGTGGGATCCAGCCACCTTAACCACCATGCTACCTGCTGGCCCCTAAAGTTGTTCTTTTTTGTTGAAAAATAAACCAGCTACTGTCCCATCTTTAGCCACAGAACACACACATATACACACAGCAGACTAATACCAGACTAATATGTGATAACAGCTTAAATGAATATAGTAAAGACCTATCTTAACCTGAGGTTATATTCTAAAGTTGGTGTATATGACTTTTCTTTTTTTGGAGAGGGTTTTGCTGTAGGGTGCGTGCGCTCGCCAGACAGACAAGAGAGAGACAGAGAGACAGAAAGTGAGAAATCACCCCCCAGGGAGGATGGCCATGCCGCAATCCCTTCTCCTCCATTCTCCTCTTGGGATCTTGGGCACGCATGCACACGCGCCTGGCGTGAGTTTAAGCTACCAGGTCCGCAGTCGACTATGTGGGAGTCCAGCGACATAGCCATTACGCTAACTGCAGATCCCTAAAGTTGGTGTATATGACTTTTCATTTGTATGATGAGAATTGAATATAGTCATATTGGCCTTGAAATACATTAATAAGATGCTCTGTCAGAGATCTATTTATTGTCTTAATAAATTTTGCTGATTTTCCTCCAATGTCAGAACAGACTGTTATTACTTTAGTTGAGTACCAGGTTAAGGAAAGAGCTTATATTTAGGAGTCATGCTATAAAAGCATTCTTTTTTTTTTTCCTTTTTTCCTTTTTAAATGCAAGTTCTCACCAATGCAATCCTTCTGTCTCAGCCTCCCAACAGAGACTATAGGCATGTACCACCATAGCCAGTACTTTTTTAAGACAAGATGTTGCCATATTGCCTAGGCCTACCTAGTGCCATGGTCCACCTGCCACAGCCTTCCAAATTTCTAGGATTATAGGTGCATGCTACTGTACCTAGCTTTTTGGTTAGACCAGGAATTGAACCTCAGCTTTCCTTGTGGTTCCAGACCACAGAGCACAACTCCTTAGCAGTAGACCTCACTGCAGTTGGGTTTAAGACATTCTTTACTCACCAGAGTTATAGCTCTAAAGCTCATAGGAGAACTAAAACAGCCTGAGGAAATAGATTCCAACCTCTCTCTTTACACTCATAAGATTATAATGAACAATGGAGAAATCCCAGCACTGCCTTAGGCCTTCCCTTTCTTCCTATTTTTCTTCCTTTGTGCTTAATAATATGACTGAGTTTGTAGTATCTCCATAGCCTTTGATGATGTGAAGGCTTAACCCAAGGGCTAGGTCTTGAGTTATTTGTGTAATTTAGCTAATGTTTGCATTTCCCTTCTAGAGTGTAAGTTCCATGAAAGAAGGCATTTAAATGTTTGGTTTAAGGCTGTGTTTCATGTCCTACTGTGGGGCCTGGTCCCAGAGATGCTCAATTAATGTTCAGTAAAAGGCGAATGAAAATATGATCTGAGAGTCATGGAATTTAAGAACTGAGAGAGACCTGAAGGTCTCACAATTCCTTTGTGAGTAAGAATAATTCTGACACTAGGGAAGGCAATAAAATTAAGCAATTTTAGGACTCAGTTAGCTTCCCTAAAGGTCTGAAATCACATAAAGCAAACATTTAGGTTCTCAATGAATTCCAGCATATTAATTCATTCTATATCAACACTTTCAAATATTTGTTGAACATCTATTTGCACTACGCATCATGGGCACTGTAACACAATAGTAAATAAATCAGATAAAAATTCTACCCTCCTAAAGCTTATAGAGGAAGTAGCTTAATCCTTTACTACTTTATAAACACTTCCTTCTTTACATTGCTCCTTGTAAAGGGGAAATGAAGTAATCATAGTTTAAATGGCTATAAATAACAGCCTAAGACTCAGGTTATTATCTCCTCATCCTTAATTACTAGTTCTTCTTTTTTTAAAACAAAATTTATTTATTTAATTCTATTTGTTATTATTATTTTTTAATTTGACCAGAGAGAGAAAAAGGGAAAGCGAGAAAGCAAGTTGCCAGGTCCAGGACTCAAACCATGTGGGAATCCAGTGCCTTTAACCACCATGCAAACTGCTGGTTCCAATTACTAGTTCTTTTACCCTCTAGAATGATCTGGATGTGACCAAGCCTGGTAGGAATAATAGCTACCAAAGAATGATTTTTTATTCCATGCGAATCACTATGCTTTTAAACACTTTATATAGCTTATCTTACTTAACTCTCCCAATACCTTATGAAGTAAGTATCATCCTCATCTCATAGTTGAGAAAACAGAGGCACAGGACAGATAAATTACCTGTTTTATACTGCCTCTCAAATGCCCCCTAAGACCAAATAGAAGGAAACATAGTTGTTGAGTACTTTGTAGGTTGGCAGTCCTGAGCTAGTCCTTAGGAAAACAGGAAATAGACTCTGTTTCTGATTTCAAAGAACCCATTTTCCATTCTCTAAGATGGGTCAAGGAAACATTTCAGTGAAGAAATAGAAATAGATTTCAGTGAGGGGCCAGCAGGTGGTATGGTGGTTAAGGGTGCTGAACTCCACATAGCCAACTGTAGTTCGAGTCCTGGATTTGGCAACTCACTTTCTCACTCTCTCTATCACTCTCTCTCGTTCATGCTTTGTCCCTCTCTGGTCAAATTAAAATTAATTAATTAATTAATTAATAAAGTTAAATAAAATAAGTCTTAAAAAAAAAAAAAGAAATAGAGTTCAGTGATTCTAGAGTCAGACTGTATACAAGTCAGGGCCAGAGTCAGGGTTGCAATGCCAACTTTCCTGTGCTATTTGGTAGTTGTTCTTTTCTCTCTTTCTCTCTCAGAAGACTCCAATCCTGCTCTAACTTCCCCTCATTTCAGTTCTACCCAATTCCTCCTTGCTATTCTAAAGTCCAGAGACACCATGGAGATCCTACCAGATTTTAACCTGGAAACAAATGAATAGAGTTTGGAGGGCTTACCTTAGGCCTCTATAATCTGGGGTTTTTAAGAGTTGGAGCTGGATCTGAGAAATAAGAGGAAGAATCCATTTCCACTTATAAAAAGAAAATCTATAGGGA
>NW_006159579.1:1484307-1500157 GCF_000334495.1 Tupaia belangeri chinensis | reverse complement strand
TTTCATGTCATCTTAGGGACAACTGGAATAAGGAGACCATCTATCTGAAGCACAGGCCATCTGACAGATAGTTCTACTACAGACATTTCCTTGTTTTTACAAAACTAAGTGGCTCATAAATTGTTAAAAGATTCAGTGCTGCATAATTAATAATAAAAACAAACAGTACTAAAAGGAACTTGTGAAATGATTGGAGACATTAGTGGGTGCTGTGGTTTGATGCTTGTGTTTATCGAATTCCTATAGTTGCAAATTGAGATAGAATAAGCCTCAAGTAGTTTGTGCCTGGTTGTTGCCTTCTTAATACATCTCCTAACTCCCCAAAGCCAGATGAGGGACCCATCTTATACATTCTCAACAGTAATCTGTACCTTTTTTTCCTCAGAATGAACATAATTATAATTATTTGTGTGGTTTGTACAATGATCATCTTTTCCTTCTGGAGTGTGAGCCCCTGGAGGGAAAGCATTTAAATGTCTAGTTCACTGATATGTCCTTATGGCCCCAGATGTGTCAATTAATGTCTAGTGAAAGATGAATGAATATGTGATCTGAGAATGACAGAATTTAAGAATTGAGAGGGGGGTAGATGGTGGTACAGTGGCAAATGCAATTGAACCCATGTGGGAAAGGTCCTGGGTTCATGTCCCAGGACCTACCTAAGCATACTGGGTGCCTGTATATATGCTAATGATCTGGGCCAGCTGAGACTAGGGCTGGATAGCAGCAAGAAGACTCTGTTGAGGGTGCCTGTCTCTCTCTCTCTTCATTTGTCTGTCTGTCTTTGACTCTTTCTCTTATGAAAGACATAAACTAGGGCCAACTGGTGGAATAGTGGTTAAAATAACTGGATCCCACATGGCCAACTGTGTCCTGGACCTAGTGGCTTGAAAAATATGCTGGGATGGGATGGTTGTTTAACGGCTGGGCTCCCCCATGGCCAGCCATGGTTCAAGTCCCAGACCTGGTGGCTTGCTTTCTTGTTCTCTCTCTCTGGTGAGTGCACATGCCCTCTAGCAAATAATAATAACAATAACAAATAAAATTAAATAAATAATTCTTAAAAAGAAAAGAAAAATACACTGGGTGAGCGCATGTGTGTGTGCCCAAAATCCCCAAAGGAAAATGGAGGAGAAGGGATTGCAGTATGGCCATCTCCCTGGGAGTGCTTTCTCCCTTTCCTTCTCTCTCTCTTTCTCTCTCTCTCTGTCAGGAGCAGAGACAGAGCAAATTAAAAAAAAAAAGAAAGATACTTAAAAAATAAAAAAAAGAATGACAGGTACGTTAGGGTCTATTTAGTCCAACTTCCTTAGTTTATAGAACAGAAAACTGAGTTCCGGAGAAAAGAAAAAGGGCTTTTCCCATTGCCAAACTGTGGCACAGATGAGACTCAAACTGTTCTTATTTGCTTTTCTCCATCTTACTGTACCGATGGTAAACTAGAAGTTTTACAATGAAGGAATTGACCAGAATATAGTTGCTATAGTGGATTGAAGATTGTCTCCTTTGAAATTAACATCTACTTGTAACCTCAGAAAGTGACCTTAGTTTTTCTTTTTCTATCCCCTGTATAACTGAATTTCTTTTTTTGATTTGCTTAAGGGATTTCTTTCATAAATATAATTTATTTCTCTTACATGTAAGTAGATCTTGTGTTTAAGATGGTGCTTTGGGATTGCTAAAAAAGTCGAATGTCGGGCAATTTGCTTGTTGAACTCAAGATAGTAACAACATAGGACCAGCTCAGTGGCACAGAAGTAATGCCCTGTTCAAGTGAAGTGGGATCCACTTAGAAGATCACAGGTTTGGTTTTCCAGTTGATCTGTACACATTGTATATGCACGCCCATGATCCTGGCTGGCTGGGAACTCACAGCGTAGGAACTGTGAAGGAGCTTGTCTTTCTCTTTTGTTCTTTTACTCCCATGAAAGAAATAAACTTTGAAAAAGAAAGATAATAACAACATAATAACTAAAATTGATTGACAGCTTACTCTGTGCCAGGCTTTGTGCTGAACACTATGGACTTTATTTCAATAGAAACTCAAGGTACTGTTGTTTTACAGCTGAGAAAATTTGGACTTAAGACAGGTTAAGAAACTCATTCAGGGTATTAGAGCTATAAAATTGGTAGACCTGGGTTTCAAACCCAGGCAATGTTCTTCCATAAACTTTCCTCTTATAGAGTATTCCATAAGAAGAGAAGCTCCATGCTATTCTTTTTATTCCTCCAGATGAAATTTACTTCACTGTTTTTTTTTTCTGCTCAGAAAAGTTTATGTTTATAGGTGCACATTACAAAAAAATCAGACAATATGTAAGAGTCCAGGAAAAAGAGAATCACTAGAAATCTAGTACCCAAAACTAATCACTAACAATATAATCATTTGAATGTATTTCTTCCAAACTCTCTTTCTGGGCATATATACAGTCCTTAAAAAAAAGTGGAAGCATCACATTATTGGTAGGGAAATAGCGCAATATAGTGAGGGGTTCAGAATTTAGGCTCTGGAATCAGCCAGTTCAGTTATAATCACAGTTTATGAGCTTAAAAGCTTGAGCCATATTTCTATGCTTCAGATTCCTTATCTGTCAAATGCAGATAATACCAGCACCTATCTCATGAAGTTATTATGGGCATATGTGCATCCAAGCCCGAAATCTAGAGAGGAGAGTGGAGGAGAAGGGATTGTGGTGTGACCATCCCCCCAGGGGGTGATTGTGTGCTTTCTGTCTCTCTGTCTCTCTCTGTCTCTCTGGCAAGCGCACGTACCCTATAGCAAAAAGCACGTACCCTATAGCAAAAAACAAAACCAAAACCAAAACAAAAACTCTCTCTCTCTAAAGAAATATTTTTTTAAATATTTAACTTTATTTATTGTCATTATTATTTTCCAGTTTGACCAGAGAGAGACAGAGGAAAGAGAGAGGAAAAGTGAGAAAGCAAGCCACCAGGTCTGGGACCCAAACCACAGTTGGCCATGTGGGAGTCCAACACCTTTAACAACCACACCACCTGTCAGCTCCAGAAAAAAGAATTATTTATTTTATTTTATTATTATTACTATGATTTTTATAATTTGCTATAGGGTTTGTGCACTCACCAGAGAAAGACAGAGGGAGAGAAAGAGAAAAGGTAAGAAGGCAAGCTACCAGGTCCAGGACTTGAATGAGAGAGAAGTGAGAAAGCAAATTACCAGGTCTGGGACTTGAACCACAGTTGGTCATGTGAGAGTCCACCACCTTAACCATCATGCCACTTACTGGCCCAAAACACTACTTTTAATATTAAAAAAGGGAAGGATTAATTGTATGAGGGACATAAAACCAGAGAACTATAAAATTTTACAAGTGGCCCAGCCTGATGGGACAGTTGATAGCAAACTGAACTGCAATGCTGGAAGCCACAAGGCTGCTGCAGGTTTAGATCCCCAGGTTGTTCTTTTCTTTCTTTCTTTCTTTCTTTCTTTTTTTTTTTTTTTGAGAAGTTTTCACTATAGGGCGCGTATGCTCGCCAGACAGACAGAAAGAGACAGAGAGACAGAAAGCGAGAAATCACCCCCCAGGGGGGATGGCTATGCCGCAATCCCTTCTCCTCCATTCTCCTCTCGGGATCTTGGGCACGCACGCACACGTGCCGGGCATGAGTTTAAGCCACCGGGTCCGGGACTTGAACCTCAGTCGACTACATGGGAGTCCAGCAACATAGCCATTACACTAACTGCTGGTCCCATCCCCAGGTTGTTCTGAAAACAGGCAAGACACATGCCCAGATCCTGATGAGCTAGAGGACCAGGGATAGGAGGTTGTGGCATGATGAGACTCTGTAGAGTGCTTTTCTTTTCTTCTTTTCCCCTTCTCTTTTGCTTTCTCTCTTATGCATGTGCACATACTATCTTGAATGAAATAAATAAACTTTAAAAAATTCAGGAAATGCTGATCAGTGGCAATAGCAATGTTGTTTATATAACAAACACTCAGCCAGGATGATCCATATGGAAAAGTTCCAGGTTCACATCTGGAGACCTTCCCGTATATGCTAGACACACATGTGCCTAGAGTCAGGACTGGCTGAGGCTGGAGGTGGATTGTGGCTTTAAAGACTTGGTGGACTGAGGCATTGAGACCTTGTTGAGGATATATGCCTCTCTCTCTCTCTCTCTCTCTCTCACACACACACACACACACACAGAAAAAAATAATTAATGTATACAAATTCAAAGGAAAGAGAAACAAATCTTGGTCAGGTTTGCTAAGTTTTGCGCACTAGACCTTGCTTCAAATTGCAAAGACTGTCAGCCCACCCTGGTTGTGTAATTACAACAGGGATTAGGCCACTGTGGGAGCCACAGAGGCTATTCTACCACACTTTTCAGTTATTTCATTAGAATAGCCTCAGAAGTCCTGGTGTGGTACGATCCCTGGAGTCCTCTTTGGTTGTCTCACTTGATTTTCTTAAGAAGGTCCATTCTGTTAGACCCCTCAATCTGGGCAACCCTGTCCTTTTTCACTCTTCCCACAGGGTCATTTAAGAAAAATGTACGCATGTTTTTGGTTCATTACTACGTTATGATGATCATTCTTATAAATGCTTTGACGTCTAAAAGTCTTTAAAAGAGCCCTCAGTAGGCCCATCTGAGCTAGTCTCCTGGAACATGGGTATCTCCTTCTTTTTCATGGCCATTGGAGCAGAATGGTTTTGATCAGACAGAACTGCCTGTCATGGTCTGACTACCACAAAGCTGGGTGTGGTGAAGTCACATGGATCCTGAGAAAGCAAAAGAACAAATACCAGGGCAGTCATCCAGAGGAGGTGGCTCATCTTTCCCGAAATGTTTCTCAAAGGGTCTCCTGAGTACTTACTGTGTTATTACCATCATCTCAAGAGCTTATTAAAGATTTCTGCACACCCCCCTTAAGATCTGTAAGTTAACATATTGGGACCTAGGTCTTGAAAACATGTTTTTCACATTTCTCTGCATGTTAAGCCTTCTAATTACCTCTTGCTTTCTCTCTCTAGTTTCAGAGTTGTTCAATCTGATAAATGTTGCTCTCTAAATAATGATTCTGAGTTGAAGGTTTTTGTTGTTGTTGTTGTTTTAATTATTTTATTTACCTTTATTTATTGCTATTATTATTTTCTAATTTGACCAGAGACAGAGAGAGAAAGAGAGAGTGAGAAAGCAAGCCAACAGGTTCAAGACTCGAACCACAGTTAGCACTTCTAACCACCACTCCATCTGCTGGCCCATTTTTTGTTTTGGAGAGAAATTTTTGCTACAGAGCACGTGTGCTCACTGGAGAGACAGAGAGAAACAGAGAGACAAAAGCAAGTAATCACCCATTGCGGGGATGGTCATGCCACAATCCCTTCTCTTCCATTCTCCTCTCAGGATTTTGGGCACACATGCACAAGCGCCTGGAGTGAATTTTAAGCCACCGTGTCCAGAACTCAAAACTGTGGTCGACTATGTGGGAGTCCAGCGATGTAACCATTACACCATCTGCTGGTCTCCTTTACTGCTTTTTTAAAAAGATACTTTATAGTCCCTGAGTCTTGAACCTCACTGGCAGACACCTAAGGTCCACACTACTTATTAGTTGTATATCATAGCAATTATGGCCTCATCCTCAGTCTGTAGCCTTTTATTCATTCTCCTTCCTCCTTGTTATAACCTTTACTAACCAAAATTATTTTAAGTTCTATAAGTTGTCATTGGGTATTTCCCAAGGTAAAACTGGTATCTTGGAGCTAAAGATTGTTTATATACACATGTCTTGTCCATCCTTTCTTTAAAATGCCCCTTGCTCTTGTCTAATTTTTGCCTTACCCTAGAGACTCTTATTACCAGAATTAGGCTCACACACAGCTTCTTAGTCTGTATAATACTAGTCTTTAATTTTTCAAATTTTTCTCACCTACATTCTGCTTAAAAATCTAAAAGGACTCTTGGTATCAACTATATCAGGTCTAAACTCTCCTGTTGGTTTTTCAGACACTTTACAATCTATCCCATTTTGCTTATTACGCTATTTCCCATTATTCCACATATGCTTTCCATTTACTGCCCACAAACATGTCTTGATGATTTCAACCCTGGGTCAGATCCACCTCAGTGTTCCCAGGACATGGTAAGAGGAGGCAGGGTACGGTCCCAGTAAATGTGAGCCATCTGAGTCAATAGTTGGCATTTGTTCCCCTTTCAGTGTCCTCTCTTTTTATTTCCCACGAATCCTTCAAGTCTCATATTCTGCTTGAAGACTTCCCCAGCTTCTAGAGTTATTGTTATCGCTCCTTCATTAGGGGAAAAAAGGCAGAGGAAAAGAAAAGAAGGAAGGAAAAAGTAAAGGAAGGAGAAATTCCTACAACAGAAAATGAGCTTTAAGAATTGCAAAAGCAAAGGAAAAAGAAAGAAAGGTTAGTACATTCTGACAGAAACCACTTTGAAATTATTCAGGGAACAGGTCAGTCATAAAATATTTACCAGCTTTCTATAATGCCAAATGATCTGTATCACTCCATTCAGAATACATATACTGTCTGTGTTCCTTGCTAAGTGTTTCAAGTGCATTCATTCTCCGTCCTCATGTTAGTTCAGGAGTCATTTCTTCCTGCTTCCCTGGTCTCTCATGTTGAATTAAATGTCACCTCTCTCTGACCCCATGATGCCCTGCGCTTAACTTTTAACTCTGTCTTTTATATTGAAGATGCTCACTTATGAGTCTGACTTACCCGTAGACTGAGTTCCATGAGCGAAAGTCCAGGCTAACCTGTCTTTGTAGTCTGTATTATTATTTTTTTTAATTGCCAGAGAGTACATATGCTCACCAGAGAGAGAAAAAAAGAAGGGACAGACATACAGACTGGGAGAGGGATAAAGAGCCCTACCCTCACTGGGGTTTGGTCATGCCACAATGCCTTCTTCTTTTACATTTCTCTTCCATTCTATACATGCACATGCACTCAGAATGTTTTTCAAGCTGAAAAGTCTAGGATTCTAACCATGGAGAGCTATGTAGGATCTAACTCTTTTAACTACTAGATGGGGTTGGCTCTGTTTTTCTTATATATGGGGCCATCAGAAAAGTCATGATGCATTTTTCTTTAAAAAATGCATCATGATGGGACCAGCAGTTGGTGTAATGGCTATGTTGCTGGACTCCCATGTAGCTGACTGTGGTTTGAGTCCCAAACCTGGTGGCTTAAACTTGTGCCGGGTGTGTGTGCGTGCATGCCCAAGATTCAGAGAGGAAAAGGGACTGCGGCGTGGCCAGCCCCCCGGGGGTTGATTTCTCACTTTCTGTCTCTCTGTCTCTCTCTGTCTTTCTGGTGAGCACATGCACCCTATAGCAAAAACCTCTCAAAATAAAATGCATCATGATTTTCCCAGTGACCCAATAGTATGTAGATTCTGTTCATGCAGATGCCACATAAATGATCTTTGAGGTTACTGGCTTGTAAGCTTCCGAAGATAAAGACCATGTGATTATTATTTTTTTAAGTTGCCAGAGGGTATGTGTACTTGCCAGAGACAGAGATGTTAGCACACACACACACACACACACACACACACATCTGTTTGGCATGGGTCCAACTGCCTTAACCACAATGTCAATGACTGGTGCTAAGGACCATGTTTTATACTTCTTGTCTTTGGATTCTGAGTACTCAGTTTAGTGCTTAGGTATTCAGAAAAGGTATATTAATGTTGACATAATGTGCTCTGTTCCTTTCACTAACCACATTTAATCTTACCATTGCCTATCAAAACCTGTTATTAGGAGCAACAGGGACATCCTGCAATCCCAGAGACAGAAGAGAAGGAAGAAGCAATAGGGAGACCCTGCAATGCCAGCAATAGAAAGACCAACAGAGAGGCCCAAACCAAGCTACTCAGCTTGAGCAGGCTGTGGCAGAAGAGGGGCCATCCATTCTTCAAGAACCAATACCTGCTTCCTGCAATCCCAGAGAAATAAGGAGCAACAGGGAGACCCTGCATTCCAGAGACAGAAGGTGGGAGCTTCTGCCCAATGTGTACTGATGCCATTCTGTCCCTCACCCATCAGGCAGGCCCATGCCAAGCAGCTAGGCTTGAGCCTATCAGCAGGGACCCCTACCAAGCCTACTGTGGTAGAGGGGGGACTCTCCAGCCCACATGGTGCACTTGCAGTCTACCACCTTACATTCTGTCAGTGCAAATTCCATCCACATTGGAAACAGTTAGGTTTGGGTATACAAGAACCAAGCACCTGAAAATAGAAGACTCTGGAGAAATTATTTCCCTATATCTCCTTAACAGTAAAAGGAGAAAAACCCCCCTGTGAATACCTAAACCCTAAATTCCTATTGTGGATTTCACACTCCCACCCACAGTAGAAGAGGAAAATTGGTGCAGAGCTTATGCATATCATAAATAAGTGCAGGAACACACAGCTAATTGAAACATACTCCAAAGAAATAGGAAGAAGTGAGTATATCCCCAGATGACTAAAAAATCAAAGCAGAGCACAAAGAAATAGGAGACAATCAGAAAATATGATCCCCTCAAAGGATCATCACTCCTCACCAACAATGGATAAAATACAAGAGATGGCAGAAATATCAGAAAAATAATTCATAATATTGATAGTAACAATACTCAACACGATGCAAGAAAAAACAAAGAACCAAATACAGGAGACGAGAAAATCCTCTGAGACATGAAGGAGGAACTCCATAAGGAGGTAGTCGGAAGAATCAAACAAAACTTCTGGAGATAAAGAATACGTTGCAGGAAATCAAAACCTCCCTCAGAAATATCAACAGCAGATTAGATGACGCCAAAGAAAAATTTCTGACCTTTAAGGCAAATCCTCCAATTTAGTCCAAGCAAATGAAAAGAACAGAAAAATAACCATTAAAAATGAGGACAACAGGGCCAGCAGATGAAATAGTGGTCAAGGCACTAGACTTCCACATAGTCAACTATGGTTTGAGTCCTAGACCTGGCTGCTTGAAACTCGTGTATGTGCATGTGCATGTATGCCCAAGAGGAGAATGAAAGAGAAGCAACTGTAACATGGCTATCCCCCTTGGGGGGTGATTTGTTGCTTTCTGTCTCTCTCTCTGTCTCTCTGGCAAGTACATACACCCTATAGGAAAAATCTCTCTCTCTCTCTCTCAAAAAAAAAAAAAAGGCATAGAAAACATCTTTCATCTTTCATAATTTAGTAGCTGAAAATTTCCCAAATTTAGAGAAGCTGCAGATATCCAAATCCAGGAGATACAAAGGACACCAAACAGATATAACACTAGAAGATCCTCTCTAAGGCATATCATAGCCAAACTGGTAAAAATAAAAACAAAGACAAAATTCTAAAATTATCAAGAGAAAAAAGTCAAGTTATTTACAAAGGATACCACATTAGACTAACATCAGATCTCTTAGCTGAAATAATGCAGCCAAGGAAAGCATGGGAAGACATATTTAAAACTCTGAAAGAAAAGTAATTTCATCCAAGAGTACTGTACCCAGCAAGATTATCCTTCAAATGAGATGGCAAAATAAAATCATTCCCAGATAAACAAATGCTGAAATAATTTACCAAAGAAAACTGGCTCTTTAGGAAATACTTAAGGGACTACTACACCGGGAAAGCTAAAGGAAGATAAATAGAAGTAAGAGAACACAAAACAACTAGAAAAAAAAGGCTAAGTCCACACATATGGAAAATAACATTGAATGTCAGAACTAAATGTAGATTCAGCAATTTTAAATAGAATTCCATCAGTTATTTGATAGACATTTGTCTCAACAGGTTTCAATTTGTATATTTATTATAACCATTACTCATTGTATAAAACTAGATAATAGAGGAAAAACCCAAAATGTTATAGCTGAATCTTTCTTTGGAATGAATTATTTTTAAAAGGCTAAAATCAAAAACTTTGTGAAGCCTATAAATCACCAAATCACTGGCTTTACCATGTCTTCACTTTTTTTTTTTCTTTTCTTTTTTGGAGAGGTTTTCTTTTCTTTTCTTTTCTTTTTTTCCTTATTGGGCGCATGCGCTTACCAGAGAGAGACAGAGAGATAGAAAGCGAGAAATCACCCCCCAGAGGGGATAGCCACGCTGCAATCTCTTCTCCTCCATTCTCCTCTCGGGATCTTGGGCACGCACACACATGCACCCAGCGTGAGTTTAAGCCACCGGGTCTGGGACTCGAATCACGGTCGACTACATGGGAGTCCAGCAACATAGCCATTGCGCTAACTGCTGGTCCCACCATGTCTTCACTTTTAAACGTCTTTATCCAATTGTGTTTTATCTTTCCTTTCTTAAAGACTTACTTCTTTTCTTTCTTTCTTTCTTTCTTTCTTTCTTTCTTTCTTTCTTTCTTTCTTTCTTTCTTCTTCTTCTTCTTTTTTTTTTTTTTTGAGAGGTTTTTTGCTATAGGGCGCGTGCACTCACCAAAAAAAGACAGAGAGAGACAGAGAGATGGAAAGCGAGAAATCACCCCCCAGGGGGATGGCCATGCCACAATCCCTTCTCCTCCATTGTCTTCTCGGGATCCTGGGCATGCACAGACACGCACCCGTGTGAGTTTAAGCCACCAGGTCCGGGACTCGAACCGCGGTCGACTATATGGGAATTCAGCGACATAGCCATTATGCTAACTGCTGGTCCCAAGACTTATTTCTTTATGCATAGTACAGTACGATGGTCTTATAAGAACCCATAATGTGTGAGTAAAAGTATTCTTTTTCTCTTTCTATTTTTTTTCTCAGAGAGAAACTTTTGCTATAAAGCATGCATACTCACCGGAGAGACAGAGAAAAACAGAGAGACAGAAAGCAAGAAATTACCCACCTCCTAGAGGGGATGGCCACGTTGCAATTTATTCTCTTCCATTCTCCTCTCAGGATTTTGGGCACACACACACACACACACACACACACACACACACATGCCTGGCATGAGTTTTAAGCCACTAGGTCTGGGACTCGAACTATGTTCAACTACAAGGGAGTCCAGTGACATACGATTTTGCCATCTGCTGGTCCTCTATCTGTTATTGTTATGTATAATTTTACCTATTTCTAATTAGACCAGTGATTAATATCCAAAATTTTCCCAGATTATACACTCTTCTCCCACAGTACTCTACATGGAAATTACAAATTCTTTAATTAGCTATGTTAAGATTATCTTTGCTAATTTAGGAGACTGTTGCCCAATTTTTCAAAAAAATTGGTTTAATTTAATTTATTATTATCATTTAATTTACTACACTGCACACATGCTCACTAGAGAGAGACAGAGACAAAGAAAGCAAGAGAGAGGGAAAGCAAGAAAGCAAGCTGTCAGGTCTGGGATTCAAACCACAGTTGACCATGTGGGAGTCCAGCGCCCCACTACCATGCCACCAACTGGCCCCGTCATCCAATTTTAAATCATTATGTGTTTCTTTAGAACTGTACCTCACAGTAAAGAATGTCATAGACAATTCAGTACATATTTGCATAATAACCATTGGAGGGACCAGCAGTTGGCATAATGGCTATGTTGCTAGACTCCCATGTAGTCAACTGTGGTTGGAGTCCCAGACCCGTTGGCTTAAACTTACGCCAGGTGCATGTGCATGTGTACCCAAGACCCTGAGACGAGAATGGAGGAGGAGGGATTGTGGCATGGCCATCCCCTCACGGGGTGATTTCTCACTTTCTGTCTCTCCATCTCTCGTCTTTCTGGTGAGTGCAAGTGCCCTATAGCAAAATGCTTCAAAAAAAAAAAATTGGAGCAGGTTTTTAATGTTTACAGCATAGTGTTTTTTTAATTAACTAATCAATTAATTAAATTATTATTATTATTATCATTTTAAATTTTCTATAGGGCATGTGTGCTCACCAGAGAAAGATGAGAGAGAGAGAGAGAGAGAGAGAGAGAGAAATTAAACTGCCAGGTCCAGGACTCTAACCGCAGTCAGCCACGTGGCAGTTTGCCATGTCACCAACCAACCACCATGCCACCTGTTGGCCCCTCACAGCATAATGTTAAAAGTCAAAGTTGGCAGATAGGCTTATATCCTTTATTTGTTTATTACACACCATATACATGTGTTTTTTTTTTTTTTTTTTGGAGAGGTTTTCGCTATAGGGCGTGTGTGCTCGCCAGACAGACAGGGAGAGAGACATAGAGACAGAAAGCGAGAAATCACCCCCCAGGGGGGATGGTCACGCCACAATCCCTTCTCCTCCATTCTCCTCTCAGGATCTTGGGCACGCACGCACACGCGCCCGGCGTGAGTTTTAAGCCACTGGGTCCCGGACACGAACTGCGGTCGACTACGTGGGAGTCCAGTGACATAGCCATTACGCTAACTGCTGGTTCCCTATACATGCTTTTAAAAACCATTCCGATTCTTCTCACAAACAGCCTAAAGTGATCCTTGAAAATGGTTTGTTATTCACTTGACCAAGAGGACCCCACAAAGTCATGTAAATCAAGAGGTTCGAATCCTCATGTTCATTTAAGAACACCTGTGAAACTTCCCAAGTCATCAAGCATATGTATATCCAAAAAGCCACCATCTATCTGAAGGATGTCACTTTACAGAGGCAATGTGTGCCATTCTGTCATTACAATAGTGGAGTTGGTAAATGTGCACAAGCCAAACAGTGGGGCTGGACACAAGGATAGTGGCCCGAAAAGAGTTCTGAATTTTTGCTGCACATGTTTAAAAATGCAAAGAGTAATGCCGAACTTAAGGGGCTAGATGTAGACTCTCTGGTCATTGAACATATTTAGGTGAACAAGGCACCCAAGATGCATCATTGTACTTACAGAACTCATGGGAGTATCAACCCTTACATGAGCTCTCCTTGCCACACTAAGATGATCCTCACTGAAAAGGAGCAAACTGTTCCTAAACCAGAAGAGAAAGTTGCACAAAGATATCCTGGAAGAAACGAAAGAAACAAAAACTTATGGCACAGGAATAAAGATAGCATAAAATAAATGTAGGTAAAAATAATAGGAAAATAAAGACCATTCTGTACCCTACAAAGATATGTAATAATTATATGTAAATCATAAATTACAGTAAATATTAAAAAGAAAATAAAACAACAAAGTAAAACCCAAAAACACATAAGGGAAAAAAAAAAACTAGTAACAGTTAGTAAGTGCTTAACAGACTCTTACTGAGGTTAGTGCTGATGACCACTGTGAGAGAAAGAATAAACCTTTGCCTCTCTTCTATACTTTTGGAGAACAGGTTTGGAGCTAGATGAATTAGATTTGAATCCTGGCTTTGCAAATGTAGTAGTTAACTGACCTTTCAGAACCTAAAATTTAAGAACAGAAACAATGATACCTATCTGATCATTATATTTGTTTCAGTTAGTTTTTTTTTTTTTTTCTATAGGGCACGTGCGCTCGCCAGAAAGACAAAGAGAGACAGAGAGACAGAAAGTGAGAAATCACCTCCTAGGGGTGATGGTCACGCCACAATCCCTTCTCCTCCATTCTCCTCTCTCGAACCGCGGTTGATTACATGGGAGTCCAGCGACATAGCCATTATGCTAATTGCTGGTCCCTTGTTTTAGTTTTTTTTTTTTTTTTTTTTGAGAGGTTTTTGCTATAGGGCATGTGTGCTTGCCAGAAAGAGAGAGAGAGAGACAGAGAGACAGAGAGCGAGAAATCACCCCCCAGGGGGGATGGCCATGCCACAATCCCTTCTCCTCCCTTCTCCTCATGGGCACGCACGCACATGCTCCCGGCATGAGTTTAAACCACTGGGTCCGGGACTCGAACCTCAATCGACTACATGGGTGTCTAGGGACATAGCCATTACGCCAACTGCTGATCCCCTTGTTTTAGTTTTTAAATGCCAGTGAGTGCACATTCTTGTCACAGAGAGAGAGAGAGACAGAGATGGAGTGAGAAAGCACTCCCTAATAGGATGTTGTCACACTGCAATTCCTTTTCCTTAATTTCTCCATTCTATCAGGATTTGAAGAGTGTATACACATTTCTTTCCCTCCACTTCTCCACCATATCAGAATTTTGGGCATGCATGCACACACATATGTTTCACATGTTGTTTCATGTTGCCTAGTCCGGAACTCGAACTGCAACCAGTCATGTGGGATCCAGGTCACCATCCTCAGGGCTTAACCATTGCACTATGGAGACAACTCTCCCCTGGAGTTTTGAGTTTACATCTATATACACCTCAATATGTTAGACATATGTGTTTTGGAATCTATATAGCTGCTTATGTTTGTACATCCGTATACAAGAGTCATAGGCTTCCAGTTACCACCACAGTTGGTTTGAGAAGCTTCAAAAACTTAAGTTAAACTTGCTGAATAATCCACATTCTCCTCTCTTCTTGCTGCTGCCACCTTCACCAGCCTAATTTCTCCTGTTAGGTGACAGCACAGTGAGAAATACCTGGGATCAAACTAGGGTAAGCAGATTCCACTATCAATATCTAAAACCAAATAGAAGGAGTGCTCCCTGATATCATCCAGTTAGAAAACACACATGTTCAGTAATAGAAATGATGAATGGTGATGCCACTTTTTGTCAGTGGAGATAGAAAAAGGGAATGTGAAAGAGGGTGTTGTCCTTGGAGGAAGGTGGTAAATTAATAAGTCATACCAAGTAGCCTTGGTGTACAGCCCCAAACAGCACATTCTGTTTGTGACCTCTCTCATTCCAATCTGACAGTCTGTGGTAGTTTTTTCCCCTAATAATTCTAAAGACAAACCTCCATGCTAGCAATTTTCACCTCTAAGTAATTACCAATTATCTCCAGAATAATTAGGAGAGTTTGAACACATTTTCCAAAACAAAGTTAATTTTAATGAACTTACACTCTAAAAAATGTATGACAGAGTTCCACTTCCAGCAAGGGCTAATTAGACTGTTTCAGACAAAGCTCTTACTGAGAGCAATTTAAAAAGCTAGACAAATAGTTAAAACAAAACACACCAATTTGAATACATGAAAGAATGCTATGGTTTAAATGCATACCTAAAGTTCATGTGCTGGAAACTTAATTCCCAAAGTAACAGCATTAAGAGGTGGGACCTTTAAGAGTCGAATAATTGGGTCATGAGCTTTCATGAACAGCTTAATGCTGTTATTGAGGGGCTGTGTTTGTTATCATTGTGAAAGCAAGTTTGTTAAAAAAGCAAATTTGACAACCTGCTCCATTCATGTGCTCTCTTGTCCTTTGACTCTTGCTATGGGATAATACAGCAAAAAGGCCCTTGTCAGTTACTGATTTCTTGACCTTGGACTTCCCAGCCTCAAGAACTATAAGAAATAAATCTATTTTCTTTATAAATGACATAGCCTTAGATATTCTGTTATAGCAGCACAAAACAGATTAAGACAAAGCACTATCAAGGCAATGAGAATTTGCTGGTCCAAGATCTGGAAGAAAAGAGAAGTCAAGAAATGTGAGACTGGTGTTTGACCAATGTGAGCCTTGAGGATATTTGCTGATTCCAAAAGGAAAAGCAGTCCTGAGAAGCTGAGAAGCTGAACAGAGCTCTTGGCAGTTACCCAACTAGAACCAATGAGAAAAAAATTAAAGTAATAGGCTTGAAAAGGAGGAAGGATCCTGGTAAATACTCTAAGCTTTCAATTGGGACCATGAAGGGTTTTGCCCTAGGAATAAGTGGACGTGAGAAATAGACCAGCTCTCAGATGGACTAAAGCCCAGTTTTGAATTTCTCAGATACTTTTTAGATGAAGAAGGTATATCAGTCCCTGGTCTGTTTGCTTGATAGAAGAGAAAGCAAATCCTCTATGGAGGAAGGTAACATCATATAGAACCTTGAATCATTTCTAGA
>NW_006159579.1:1481314-1484076 GCF_000334495.1 Tupaia belangeri chinensis | reverse complement strand
GCCATTTTTCCAACTGTTGGCTCCTTCAGCAGTCTTTTTTTTTTTTTTTTTTTTTAAGAATTAGAAACATGGTTCTACAATTTATATGAAAATTCAAAAGACCTACAATAACCAAAACAATTTTCGGAGAGATTTTTGTTACAGGACACATGTACTCACTAGAGAAACAGAGAGAGACAGAAAGCAAGAAATCACCATCCCAGGGGGATGGCCATGCCACAATTCCTTTTCCTCCATTCTCCTCCCAGGATCTTTGGCATGTATGCACATGTTTTTCGGTGTGAGTTTCAAGTCAGTGAGGCTGGGACTCAAATCACAGTCAACTATGTGAGAGTCCAGTCACATAACCATTATGCCATCTGCTGGTCCCAAAAACAATATTTTTAAAAATAATTATTTAATTTTATTATTATTATTTTTTTAATTTGGTACAGGGCACACACACTCACCAGAGGAAGACCAAGAGAGAGAGGGAAAGTGACAAAGCAAGCCACCACAGGTCTAGAACTTGAACAACTGTTGGCCATGTGGGTGTTCAGCACCTAAACTACCACACCACCTACTGGCCCCCAAAATAATTTTTTTGAGTGGTTTTTGTTATAGGGTGCATGCGCTCGCCAGACAGAGAGAGAGAGACAGAGAGACAGAAAGCAAGAAATCACCCCCCAGGGAGGATGACCACGCCGCAATCCCTTCTCCTCCATTCTCCTCTCAGGATCTTGGGCACGCACGCACACACGCCTGGCGTGAGTTTTAAACCACCAGGTCCGGGATGTGAACCGTGGTTGACTATTTGGGAGTCCAGCGACATAGCCATTACGCTAACTGTTGGTCCCCCAAAATAATATTTTAAAAAGAACAATTAGAGGGCCAGTAGATGACGTGGAGATTAAGGGCACTGGATTTTCACATGGCCCAATTGTGGCTCAAGCCACCGACGTGGTGGCTTGCTTTCTTGCTTTCCCTTTCTCTCTCTTTGTCTCTCTCTGGTCTAATTAGAATAATAACAACAATAACAAATGGAAATAAATACTTCTTTTTTATATATAAAAAAAGAACTATTAGAGAATTTATACACCTCAATTCAAGATTTACCATAAAGCTACAGAAGAATTATAACAGAAGTAGATAGAAAGATTAACAGGACAGGATCAAGTCCTGAAATAGACTCAGACATAATATACAGTTAACTGATTATCAACCAAGGCCCCAAATGAGTTAAATGGTGAAAGCAAAGCCTATTTAACAAATTGTACTGAAACAACTGGATATCTCAATGGAACGGCAGCTCTGACCCCTTTGACACTCTGTTCACAAAAATTATTTCAAGATGGATCATAGACCTAAATGTAAAAGCTAGAGCTATAATCTTTCTAGAAAAATATCTTTGTGACCTTGGAGTAGACAAAACTTTCTCAGGTAGAACATAAAATGTGCTAACAATAAAAGTGAAGCATAGGACTTAAAAAAAAAAAAGTAAAAGAGCCTGCCTGTAGCTTGTGGTTAAGAAAGCTAGATCCTGGGACCAGCAGATGGTGTAGTGGTTATGTACTTGGGACTTCCACATGGCTGACCACAGTTTGAGTCCCAGACCTAGAGGCTTGAAACTCACGCTAGGTACGTGTGCATGTGCGTGCATGCCCAGAATCCTCAGAGTAGAATGGAGAAGGGATTGCAGTGTGGCCATACCCCCTGCCCCAGGGGGCAGGGATTTCTCGCTTTCTGTTTCTCTGTCTCTCCAGTAAGCACCCATGCCCTATACCAAAAATCTCTCAAAAAAGAAAGCAAGAAAGCAAGAAAGCAAGAAAGAAAGAAAGAAAGAAAGAAAAGAAAAGAAAAGAAAAGAAAAGAAACCTAGATTCCACATGGCTATGTGGTTCAAATCCTGACCTTGGCGGCTTGAAAACACACTGGAGACATAGGCATGTATGTCCAACATCCAAACAAGATGGAGAATAGAGAAGAAGGGATTGCAGTGTGACCATGTCCCTTTGCGGGGGTGCTTTCTTCCTTTCTCTCTTTCACTGGCAAGTGCATGTACCCTCTGGTGATCAAAAAAATTTTTTTAAAAAGAAAAAAGTGGGGCCAGTAGATGGTGTAGCAGTTATGTTGCTGTATTCTCACATGGCTGACTGGGGGATCAAGTATCAGTCCGGTGGCTTGAAAATCACACCGGGCACATGTATGTGCATGCCCACAATCCTGAGAGAAGAATGAAGGAGAAGGGATTGAAGCATAGCCATATCTCTGGGGGTTGACTTTCACTTTCTCACTGTTTCTGTCTCTTTCTCTCCAGTGAGTGCATACACCCTAAGGCAAAAACCTCTTTAAAAAAAAGAAAAAGAAAATTTTAAATATTTACTTATCCAAAGACAGCATTTTGTGGGCTGGTTCTGAAGCACAATAATTAAGAGAACTGAATCCCTTGGGACCAGCAGATGGCATAATGCTTACATCACTGGACTCCTATGTTGTTGACTGCAGTTCGAGTCCTGGACCCTGTGGCTTAAAACACATCAGTGGGCGGGAACCAGCAGTTAGCGTAATGGCTATGTCGCTGGACTCCCACATAGTCGACCACGGTTCGTGTCCCGGACCCAGTGGCTTAAAACGCGTGTGCGTGCGTGCCCAAGATCCCGAGAGGAGAATGGAGGAGAAGGGATTGCGGCGTGACCATCCCCCCTGGGGGGTGATTTCTCGCTTTCTGTCTCTATGTCTCTCTCTGTCTGTCTGGCGAGCGCACGCGCCCTACAGCGAAAATC
>NW_006159579.1:1478507-1481064 GCF_000334495.1 Tupaia belangeri chinensis | reverse complement strand
ATATTATATAGAAGGACTTCCTCTGCCTATGGACAGTGAGAAGATGATGGTTACCAGCCCTACATTGCCTCAGGGAAGAACAGGAACTACTCTACCATTCTTGAGGAAGCCAGATACCCGAGGATAGCTCACGCTGTAGAGCCCCACGGCACCATTCCTACAATGGTGGATCCGCACGAGACCCACCCTTGATCCAACATTGAATGGAATCTATGATCCCTATTGTTGAAAACTTTAAACTTGTGGCCCTTCTCCCTTTACTTGCAGGTATCACATTTTCAATGGTTCCCCTGGAAGACAACTGTATATAGCAGAGATAGTGTAATGGGAGAGGGGGAAAGGGCAGAGGGTCAAAGATAGGATAAAAAACATATATGTATGTATACATTGTATGAAAGTAGAAATGGAATATTATTGGTGATAACATGCTTGATTAAGTCACTATGTAGTTTGTCCTAGATGGGAAACTACATTTAGAATGTTGTGATGATGCTCAGGGAATGAGTGTTAGGTAATATAATATTAAAAAAAAAAAAAAGTTGCAGGAGGAAAAAAAAATGCACATTGATGAATGCAGCGACCTGTATGGGCACAGCTGGGTATTACTTTATAGTATGTTCATTCTACTCACCGGGGTTTATGCCTAGGGTCAGACTAGGATACAAGTGTAGGTTTGTGTCAGCTGTGCTAGCTAATGGATTTATTTAGACTAATTAAGTTCATTGGCAAAACAATTGAATGGGGGGAAGGAAGGTATGGAGGGCAACCATGGATGCCAGGGAAAAAGGGGGGGGAGGTGGGACATAGCAGAGGGTGGGGGATGGGGAATCAGGGATGGCAAGACAAAGGGCAAGGTATGCAGGACGTAAGAATTGGAAAATTATTTGCTGAGAACATATATGTGGATGTACTTGATTGAGACAATGCACAGTGTATTTTGGATGGAAAATTCATTTGTGTGTTGTGATGGTGTAAAGTGAATTAATTAAAAAAAAAAACATATCAGTGCATGTACATGCGTGCCCGAAATCCTGAGAGGAGAACAGAGGAGATGGAATTGCAGTGTGGCCATTCCCTTGGGGGGATTTCTTGCTTTCTGTCTCTCTGGAAAGCGCACATGCCCTATAAAAATCTTTCAAAATAAAAATAAAGAGAGCTGAATGTAGATTGAGTCTTAGCCCTGGCAGTCAGAGGAACATGCTGGGCTTGAGGGCAGGTAGGGCTTGTGTGTATGTATGCCCAAAATCCTAACAGGAGGGAGAAATGGAAGAAAAAACATGCCATTGTGCTGAGGAGGTGTGGGCTTTGTCTCTCTCTGGCAAGTGTGCATACCTGCCAGTCCCAGGCACCATTTTCAAAGTGAACAAGAAAGCAAAAAAGAGGCCAGCAAGTGGTACGGTGTTTAAAGCACTGGATCTCATATGACCATTCTGTAGTTCAAGTTCCAGACCAGGGGAGATTGAGATACTGGAGGGCATAAAAGCAGTGAAAATAATTAGTGATGCTGAAGACACTGTGGAATGGGGTGGGAGAAGGGAGGACAGAAAGCGAGAAATCACCCCCCGGGAGGATGGTCACGCCACAATCCCTTCTCCTCCATTCTCCTCTCGGGATCTTGGGCACACATGCACACGTGCCCAGCGTGAGTTTTAAGCCACCGGGTCCGGGATGCGAACTGCGGTCGACTACGTGGGAGTCCAGCAACATAGCCATTACGCTAACTGCTGGTTCCCACAAACAATAATTCTTAAAAAATATAATAATCTGAAAAAAAAAGATGAAAAGCTATTTGATGATGATATGGATAGTAATGTCTTTGTCTTGACTGATAAGCATGGTATTCCTTCTGGAAAAAGAAATATAATACACTGTAAAGTTATACGTGATTCAATATAATATAAACAAGATAATTAAAAAAAAAAGTCCCAGACCAGGGACACACCAGGCACATGTGCTCACATGTGCATGCATGCCCAGAATCCTGAGAGGAGATAAGAGGAGAGGGGACTGCAGTATGGCCATGCACACCTAGGGGATGACTTCTCACTTTCCTTATCTTTCTTTCTCTCTCTGTCTCTCTCCAGTGAGTGCACACACCCTATAGAAAAAAAAAAGGGAGGGGGGAAAGAACTTCAATAATTAAATATAAATAACCTAACTGAAAAATGAGCAAAGGACTTGGACATTTTACGAAAGATATATAAATAGCCAATAAATATATTTTAAAAAATGTTCAATATCCTTAGTCAACAGACAAATGCAATTAAAATCCCCATATGACACCAGTAGGAGGGCTAAAATAAAGAACACAAACAATAGCAAATGCTGCTATTCTCATAGGAATGTAAAATAGTATTATCTATCTACCTTAGAAAACGGTAGTCTATTTTTTTAAAAAGTAGGTAATTTTTAATTTTGTTATTATTTTTTAAACTTTCTTATAGGTCATGTGTGTTCACCAGAGAGAGACAGAAAGAGAGAGGAAAAATAAAAAACAAACCACTAGGTCTGAGATTAGAAACATAGTTGGCCATGTGGGAATCCAGTGCCTTAACCA
>NW_006159579.1:1390351-1477591 GCF_000334495.1 Tupaia belangeri chinensis | reverse complement strand
TGGGACATAGCAGAGGGTGGGGGATGGGGAATCAGGGATGGCAAGACAAAGGGCAAGGTATGCAGGACGTAAGAATTGGAAAATTATTTGCTGAGAACATATATGTGGATGTACTTGATTGAGACAATGCACAGTGTATTTTGGATGGAAAATTCATTTGTGTGTTGTGATGGTGTAAAGTGAATTAATTAAAAAAAAAAACATATCAGTGCATGTACATGCGTGCCCGAAATCCTGAGAGGAGAACAGAGGAGATGGAATTGCAGTGTGGCCATTCCCTTGGGGGGATTTCTTGCTTTCTGTCTCTCTGGAAAGCGCACATGCCCTATAAAAATCTTTCAAAATAAAAATAAAGAGAGCTGAATGTAGATTGAGTCTTAGCCCTGGCAGTCAGAGGAACATGCTGGGCTTGAGGGCAGGTAGGGCTTGTGTGTATGTATGCCCAAAATCCTAACAGGAGGGAGAAATGGAAGAAAAAACATGCCATTGTGCTGAGGAGGTGTGGGCTTTGTCTCTCTCTGGCAAGTGTGCATACCTGCCAGTCCCAGGCACCATTTTCAAAGTGAACAAGAAAGCAAAAAAGAGGCCAGCAAGTGGTACGGTGTTTAAAGCACTGGATCTCATATGACCATTCTGTAGTTCAAGTTCCAGACCAGGGGAGATTGAGATACTGGAGGGCATAAAAGCAGTGAAAATAATTAGTGATGCTGAAGACACTGTGGAATGGGGTGGGAGAAGGGAGGACAGAAAGCGAGAAATCACCCCCCGGGAGGATGGTCACGCCACAATCCCTTCTCCTCCATTCTCCTCTCGGGATCTTGGGCACACATGCACACGTGCCCAGCGTGAGTTTTAAGCCACCGGGTCCGGGATGCGAACTGCGGTCGACTACGTGGGAGTCCAGCAACATAGCCATTACGCTAACTGCTGGTTCCCACAAACAATAATTCTTAAAAAATATAATAATCTGAAAAAAAAAGATGAAAAGCTATTTGATGATGATATGGATAGTAATGTCTTTGTCTTGACTGATAAGCATGGTATTCCTTCTGGAAAAAGAAATATAATACACTGTAAAGTTATACGTGATTCAATATAATATAAACAAGATAATTAAAAAAAAAAGTCCCAGACCAGGGACACACCAGGCACATGTGCTCACATGTGCATGCATGCCCAGAATCCTGAGAGGAGATAAGAGGAGAGGGGACTGCAGTATGGCCATGCACACCTAGGGGATGACTTCTCACTTTCCTTATCTTTCTTTCTCTCTCTGTCTCTCTCCAGTGAGTGCACACACCCTATAGAAAAAAAAAAGGGAGGGGGGAAAGAACTTCAATAATTAAATATAAATAACCTAACTGAAAAATGAGCAAAGGACTTGGACATTTTACGAAAGATATATAAATAGCCAATAAATATATTTTAAAAAATGTTCAATATCCTTAGTCAACAGACAAATGCAATTAAAATCCCCATATGACACCAGTAGGAGGGCTAAAATAAAGAACACAAACAATAGCAAATGCTGCTATTCTCATAGGAATGTAAAATAGTATTATCTATCTACCTTAGAAAACGGTAGTCTATTTTTTTAAAAAGTAGGTAATTTTTAATTTTGTTATTATTTTTTAAACTTTCTTATAGGTCATGTGTGTTCACCAGAGAGAGACAGAAAGAGAGAGGAAAAATAAAAAACAAACCACTAGGTCTGAGATTAGAAACATAGTTGGCCATGTGGGAATCCAGTGCCTTAACCATCACGCCATCTGCTGGCCCATAAAACTGTAGGTTTAAATATGGGTAAATATACATACATCTATCCTGTGGCCAGCTATTCAATTCTTAGGTATTTACTCAAGAGAAATAAAAATGCATGTCCACAAAAATATTCCTACAACAATGTTCACAGAAGCACTGGAAACAATCTAGACATATGTTAATAGAAAAATAAATTACCAAATAGTGGTATACAATGTAACATTATAGCCACAAGGAATGAATTACCAGTATAAGAAATGACATGGATGAACTTCAAAAGCATTATATTGAGCAAAACAAGTCAAAAAAAGAAAAACAAAACATATTGTATAGTTTCATTTATATGGAGTTCTAGAATAAGTAAAACTACCTATTCTAATAGAATTTAGAAAGTAGTTGACTCCAGGGATGGAGACTGATTAAAAGGGGCACTAAGGCACTTCCTTGGTTGATAGTAATGTCCCATATCTTATTTGCGGCCACTTGCTGGCCCAAAAATATATCATTTAAATGTGAGGCTTAGAAAGGTTTAAAGAAAGAAGATAGAAAAAGATGATCTACAAGGACCAACCAGGGCCAGCCAGTGGTGTGGGAGTTAAGGTTGCCAGATCCTACATGGTTAACTTTGTGGTTTGAGTCCTGGGTCTGGCAGCTTGAAAGACACCCCAGGAATGTGTGTACATGGCCAAAATCCTGAGAGAATGAAGAAGGAATTATGGCATGGGCAGCCTCCCTGGGGCAGGGGGCAGTGATTTCTCACTTTCCTTAACTCTGTCTGTTCTCTCTCCAGTAAGTACATGAGCCCTATAGCAAAAAAGCAATACAAAAACAACCTAAAAAAAGCTGTTTAACTGGGCCAGCAGGTGGCATGAAGGTTAAGGCAGCTGGATCCCATACGGCTGACTGTAGGTTTGAGTCCCAGACTCAGTGGCTTAAAAATCATGCTGGGTACATGTATTTACATGTCCAAAATTCCAAGAGGAAAATGGAGAAGGGACTGCTGCATGGCATACCCCCAGGGATTAATTTCTCACTTTCTCTCTCTCTCTCTCTCTCTCTCTCTCTCTCTCTCTCTCTCTCTCTCTCTCTCTCTCTCTCTCTCTCTCTCTCTCTCTCTCTCTCTCTCTCTGTGTGTGTGTGTGTGTGTGTGTGTCTTTGGCGAGTGCATGTGCCCTAAGCAAAAGCTAAAAATTAAAAAAAGACCAAAAAAACATGATTAACATCAGACAGGTATAAAGGAAAGAAGTATAACTACAGAGAAACAGAATTGTCATGATTAAAGATCAGTTTAACCAGAAAAAATAAGTTCTAAATGTATTTACAGCTAATAACATAGTCTCAAAATATATAAAGCAAAAATACAACCAAAAAAAGGTAGACAATTCCAACTGAAAAAAAAATTGCTATAGGGTACATGTGCTTGCTAGAGAGAGAGAGAGAGAGGAAAAATGAGAAAGCACCCCTTAGGGGGATGGCCACATCACATTCCTTCTCTTCTTGGGAGTTTGGGCACTCATGCATACACACCTGGAGTCTTTTTCAAGCCATCAGATCTGGACTTGGACTGCACAGTTGGTCATGTAGGATTCAGCTGCCTTATGCACCACACCATTGATTGGCACTATGATTCCACTTTTTTTTTTTAATAATTATTTTATTTAACTTTCTCTCCTTTCTCTCTCTCTCTCTCTCTCATTCCTTTCTTCCTTCTTTCTATTTGACCAAAGAGGGACAGATGGAGAGAGAGAGAGAGAATGAGAAAGCAAGTCACCAGGTTTGGGACTCAAACCACACTCGGGCATGTGGGAGTCCAGTGCCCTTAACCACCATGCCACCTGCCAGCCCCTAAAATTCCACTTTTTTAAATGTGAGAATTTAATATTCTTTCTGTAGTAATAAAGAAACAAAAATGTTTAATGTAAAAAACTTTTACAAAAACATGATTTGTGGGATCAGCAATTGGCGCAATGGCTATGTCACTGGACTCCCATGTAGTTGACCACAATTCGAGTTTGGGACCCAGTGGCTTAAATTCACACGAGGTATGTCTGCGTGCATGCCCAAGATCCCAAGAGGAGAATGGAAGAGAAGAGATTGCGGTGTGTCCATCCTCCCGGGGGGTGATTTCTAGCTTTGTGTCTCTCTGTCTCTCTCTCTTTTTCTGGCAAGTGTGTGTGCACTTAATAGCAAAAATCTCTCCAAAATAAAACAAAAACAAAAACATGATTTGCAAACTTGGCCTTACTGATTTAATTGAACACTGTATCCATCAATTGTAGAAAATATATTCCTTAAAGAGTGCATGGAACATTTACTAAAACAGACCATATACTGGACCATAAAGCGAGTTTGAACAAATTACAATAGGAATCCTTGAGAATATGGTTTCTATCTACAGTGGAATAAAGATAGAAATCTATAATAAGAAATGAAAAAATCCCTCACAGATATTAAAAATAATTATACTTTCAACATCTTTTCTGACATGTGAAAATTTAGATGAAATGGACAAAAACCTGGAAAGACACAAACTAAATTGATGCAACACAGAAAATCTGAATAATCATTATCTACAGAAGAAATTAAATTAGTAATTAAAAGCTTCTATGGGCTAGCCTGTGGGCTGGTGATTAAGGGAGCTGAATCCCACATGGCTGACTATGGATTAAATTTCAGTCTGGTGCTTAGAAAACATGCCATACATGCCGAAAAGCAGGATTAGATGGAGAAAGGGAGAAAGGATTTATAGTGTGATCAAGCCCCATTGAGTGGTGGTTTCTTTCTCTCCCTCTCTCTCTCTCATTGGTGGGCACACGTGCCTTTTGGCAATTAAAAAAATTTCTACATTGAGACAGTTAATCAAGACAGCTGACTAGAAATATCTACTATGGCATCTCTCCGTAAGAAAAGCTTTAAAAGTTGAATAAATGCCTATACATCCAGCAGAGGAGTGAGGTGAAACTAACAAAGTGCACAGAAAAGACTGTGGAAGCTTCTGGAGTATTGAATCTCAGCTTAGAAACATAAAGAGACTCCAGAACCTTCCCCACTATGGAGATAAGAACTCTCCTCCAAAACTCCAAATTCCATACTCCCACCTTGGACACCAGCACTCTCCAACTGCAGGGAGAGCAAAGAAACTGGGACAGAGCTAACACTCATTGTAGGGGACTACACGGATATGCTGTTTCAGAGAAATCACTGCCCCAACCTCACCTCAAGCCCAAGAGTTGGGCAACATCTTGGGAGCTGACTGGCAGGAGGAGCATAAAATATAATCAAGACCAGGCAATCTGGCACCTCCACATCCCTAAAGGAACAGAGGGCATAATACACAGGGAAACCCCTGTGACTGAGAGAAATGGGGTAAACCACCCCAAAGACTGAAGTTACCAGTTCCCCTCAACCAAAACCCAAGAACTCTGCATTATCCCCTCTCTACCCCTCACCAGGCTGGGCTTGCCTCTTGCCCACTGAACCAAGCTGGCCTCTTACTCTTGCAAGTCATCTCATCTAGCCTCTGCTTAGGTATACTCAATCTGGATCATCCCCACTGGCCTCCAGGCTTTGCAGAGTACTTTATCCAGGCTGCTTCCTTTTTAAGGGTCTCCTGGACTGTGCCAAATTTTGCTCAGTTCCACTTGTGTCCAGGTGTTACAGGCCTTCCTGCCCAGGCTCTGTTTGGCTCTACTAGCTTCTGGATCTCAAGAGGCACCTAATGTAAGCCTGGTTAGGGCACCTGTGGATCCCACTTGGCCCCATTCACCTCTGAGCTTTGCAAACAGCCCTATCTAGGTCCTACTGGGTCCACCTTGGTCTGCTTACCTCAGGGTCTCATGGAGGTGCCCTATTTGGGCAGGCTGAGGTCCTGCCCACCACCATACCACAAGGGCCCACCATACCCAGTTCAGCCTCAGCTCTACTTGCCCTCCTCCACTTCCATCTTTCCTCCTCAGAGCCCTAAAGCTGCCTCACCTGAAACCCACTCCCTTTAATATAGCACAAAGGGCCCTGGTCAGACTCCACCTCCTCTGAAAGGCATAGAAATTTCTTGCCCATATCCACTAGACCCGGCCAACCTACTAGCCCTATAGAAGGCCCACTTGAGCCCCACCCAGTCCCCAGCCTTGTGGAGGGCAGCACACAGGTCCTTCCCTCTCCTATTACAAAGTCAGTTCCTGCCCCTGCTCCTCGCATTTATTGTAATACCTAAAATATATATTCTTCTGTAACAAACTCAGTTAAATACAACACCAAAATGATTCATCTACTAAAGGTCACAGTCATAATAAAAATAATTAAACAAGGTAAATAATAATGTAATACTATCATTATAAATTTATAATACAATCATAATACTATCATTACAGAATTTACTCTATAAGTTGGAAAAAGCGAGCATTCTACCCCATGCCTGAAAATCAATACAGGGATAGAACAAATATGAATAATACAAGGAACTATCTCTCCTCCAAAGGAACACATTAACTCCTATAAACAATAAGTAAGATATTGGAAATTACGAAAATGTCAGAAATGGAATTCAGAATATTGATCATTAAAAAATCCAATGAGATGCAAGAGAAAACAATTCTAGGAGATGAGAAAATTATTCCATGACATGAATGAGGAATTTAATAAAGAGATAAATATTTTAAAAGAATCAAATAGAACTTCTAGAGATAAATAATACAATGTAGATGGGGCTAGCACATGGCGTAGTGTTAAGCTGCTGGACTCCCACATGACCATCCATGGATCCAGTTACTGGACCTGGCAGCTTGAAACTCAGGCCAGGCACATGTGCATGGATGTCCAAAATCTCAAGAGGAGAATGGAGAAGGGATTTTTGTGTGGCCATCACCCCGGGTGTGTGTGTGTGTGTGTGTGTGTGTGTGTGTGTGATTTCTCACTTGTCTCTCTCTATCACTCCGGAGAGTAAACATGCCCTGTGGCAAAAACCTTAAAAAAAAATCATGCTGATGCTTATTCACATGTGCCCAAAACCCCAAAAGGAGAACTGCAGCACAACCATCACCTTGTGGAGGTGATTTCACATTTTCCCTCTCTTTCTCTCTCTGTCTCTCTCTAGCAAGTATACACACGCTACAGCAAACTAAAAAGAAAAACAAAAAGAAAAAAGAAACCTGTAGAAAGTTTCAACAGACAAGAGCATGCAGAAAAAAGAATCTCCAAACTTGAAGATACAACCTTTAAAAGAATTCAAGCCACTAAAAAGAAAGAAAAAATAACCATTAAAACAAAGACTACAGGGACAAGCAGTTAGCATAATGGCTCTGTCGCTGGACTCCCACATAGTCGACCGTGGTTTGAGTCTCGGACCTGGTGGCTTAAACTCACGCCAGGCACATGTGCGTGCGTGCCCAAGATCCTGAGAGGAGAATGGAGGAGAAGGGATTGCAGCGTGGCCATCCCCCCTGGGGAGTGATTTCTCGCTTTCTGTCTCTCCGTATCTCTGTCTGGCGAGCATACGCATCGTATAGCACAAACCTCTCCAAAAAAAGAAAAAGAAAAACAAAACAAAACAAAAACAAAGACAACATATGTGAAATCTAAGACATTAGTAACTGACCAAATATCTGCAAAATGGGTATTTCAGAATGTGAAGAGCTGGATAAAGGCATAAAAAATCTATTTCATGAAATGCTGTCTGAAATATTTCTAGTCTAGAGATACAGATATCCAGATCCAGAAAATACAAGGGACACCAAACAGATTCAGCATAAGAAGATCCTCTCCAAGGTACATCATAGTCAAAGTGTCAAAAGTCAAAGATAAAGATAAAATTCTAAAAATAGTAAGTTAAAAGCGTTGGGGCCAGCAGGTGGCATGGTGGTTAAGGGTTTGGACTCCTGCATGGTTGACCTAGTTCAAGTACCAGACCTTGTGGCTTGTTTTCTCACGTTCTCTCTCCCTCTGTCATATTCTTTCTGTAGTAATAAAGAAACAAAAATGTTTAATGTAAAAAACTTTTACAAAAACATGATTTGTGGGATCAGCAATTGGCGCAATGGCTATGTCACTGGACTCCCATGTAGTTGACCACAATTCGAGTTTGGGACCCAGTGGCTTAAATTCACACGAGGTATGTCTGCGTGCATGCCCAAGATCCCAAGAGGAGAATGGAAGAGAAGAGATTGCGGTGTGTCCATCCTCCCGGGGGGTGATTTCTAGCTTTGTGTCTCTCTGTCTCTCTCTCTTTTTCTGGCAAGTGTGTGTGCACTTAATAGCAAAAATCTCTCCAAAATAAAACAAAAACAAAAACATGATTTGCAAACTTGGCCTTACTGATTTAATTGAACACTGTATCCATCAATTGTAGAAAATATATTCCTTAAAGAGTGCATGGAACATTTACTAAAACAGACCATATACTGGACCATAAAGCGAGTTTGAACAAATTACAATAGGAATCCTTGAGAATATGGTTTCTATCTACAGTGGAATAAAGATAGAAATCTATAATAAGAAATGAAAAAATCCCTCACAGATATTAAAAATAATAATACTTTCAACATCTTTTCTGACATGTGAAAATTTAGATGAAATGGACAAAAACCTGGAAAGACACAAACTAAATTGATGCAACACAGAAAATCTGAATAATCATTATCTACAGAAGAAATTAAATTAGTAATTAAAAGCTTCTATGGGCTAGCCTGTGGGCTGGTGATTAAGGGAGCTGAATCCCACATGGCTGACTATGGATTAAATTTCAGTCTGGTGCTTAGAAAACATGCCATACATGCCGAAAAGCAGGATTAGATGGAGAAAGGGAGAAAGGATTTATAGTGTGATCAAGCCCCATTGAGTGGTGGTTTCTTTCTCTCCCTCTCTCTCTCTCATTGGTGGGCACACGTGCCTTTTGGCAATTAAAAAAATTTCTACATTGAGACAGTTAATCAAGACAGCTGACTAGAAATATCTACTATGGCATCTCTCCGTAAGAAAAGCTTTAAAAGTTGAATAAATGCCTATACATCCAGCAGAGGAGTGAGGTGAAACTAACAAAGTGCACAGAAAAGACTGTGGAAGCTTCTGGAGTATTGAATCTCAGCTTAGAAACATAAAGAGACTCCAGAACCTTCCCCACTATGGAGATAAGAACTCTCCTCCAAAACTCCAAATTCCATACTCCCACCTTGGACACCAGCACTCTCCAACTGCAGGGAGAGCAAAGAAACTGGGACAGAGCTAACACTCATTGTAGGGGACTACACGGATATGCTGTTTCAGAGAAATCACTGCCCCAACCTCACCTCAAGCCCAAGAGTTGGGCAACATCTTGGGAGCTGACTGGCAGGAGGAGCATAAAATATAATCAAGACCAGGCAATCTGGCACCTCCACATCCCTAAAGGAACAGAGGGCATAATACACAGGGAAACCCCTGTGACTGAGAGAAATGGGGTAAACCACCCCAAAGACTGAAGTTACCAGTTCCCCTCAACCAAAACCCAAGAACTCTGCATTATCCCCTCTCTACCCCTCACCAGGCTGGGCTTGCCTCTTGCCCACTGAACCAAGCTGGCCTCTTACTCTTGCAAGTCATCTCATCTAGCCTCTGCTTAGGTATACTCAATCTGGATCATCCCCACTGGCCTCCAGGCTTTGCAGAGTACTTTATCCAGGCTGCTTCCTTTTTAAGGGTCTCCTGGACTGTGCCAAATTTTGCTCAGTTCCACTTGTGTCCAGGTGTTACAGGCCTTCCTGCCCAGGCTCTGTTTGGCTCTACTAGCTTCTGGATCTCAAGAGGCACCTAATGTAAGCCTGGTTAGGGCACCTGTGGATCCCACTTGGCCCCATTCACCTCTGAGCTTTGCAAACAGCCCTATCTAGGTCCTACTGGGTCCACCTTGGTCTGCTTACCTCAGGGTCTCATGGAGGTGCCCTATTTGGGCAGGCTGAGGTCCTGCCCACCACCATACCACAAGGGCCCACCATACCCAGTTCAGCCTCAGCTCTACTTGCCCTCCTCCACTTCCATCTTTCCTCCTCAGAGCCCTAAAGCTGCCTCACCTGAAACCCACTCCCTTTAATATAGCACAAAGGGCCCTGGTCAGACTCCACCTCCTCTGAAAGGCATAGAAATTTCTTGCCCATATCCACTAGACCCGGCCAACCTACTAGCCCTATAGAAGGCCCACTTGAGCCCCACCCAGTCCCCAGCCTTGTGGAGGGCAGCACACAGGTCCTTCCCTCTCCTATTACAAAGTCAGTTCCTGCCCCTGCTCCTCGCATTTATTGTAATACCTAAAATATATATTCTTCTGTAACAAACTCAGTTAAATACAACACCAAAATGATTCATCTACTAAAGGTCACAGTCATAATAAAAATAATTAAACAAGGTAAATAATAATGTAATACTATCATTATAAATTTATAATACAATCATAATACTATCATTACAGAATTTACTCTATAAGTTGGAAAAAGCGAGCATTCTACCCCATGCCTGAAAATCAATACAGGGATAGAACAAATATGAATAATACAAGGAACTATCTCTCCTCCAAAGGAACACATTAACTCCTATAAACAATAAGTAAGATATTGGAAATTACGAAAATGTCAGAAATGGAATTCAGAATATTGATCATTAAAAAATCCAATGAGATGCAAGAGAAAACAATTCTAGGAGATGAGAAAATTATTCCATGACATGAATGAGGAATTTAATAAAGAGATAAATATTTTAAAAGAATCAAATAGAACTTCTAGAGATAAATAATACAATGTAGATGGGGCTAGCACATGGCGTAGTGTTAAGCTGCTGGACTCCCACATGACCATCCATGGATCCAGTTACTGGACCTGGCAGCTTGAAACTCAGGCCAGGCACATGTGCATGGATGTCCAAAATCTCAAGAGGAGAATGGAGAAGGGATTTTTGTGTGGCCATCACCCCTGGGGTGTGTGTGTGTGTGTGTGTGTGTGTGTGTGTGATTTCTCACTTGTCTCTCTCTATCACTCCGGAGAGTAAACATGCCCTGTGGCAAAAACCTTAAAAAAAAATCATGCTGATGCTTATTCACATGTGCCCAAAACCCCAAAAGGAGAACTGCAGCACAACCATCACCTTGTGGAGGTGATTTCACATTTTCCCTCTCTTTCTCTCTCTGTCTCTCTCTAGCAAGTATACACACGCTACAGCAAACTAAAAAGAAAAACAAAAAGAAAAAAGAAACCTGTAGAAAGTTTCAACAGACAAGAGCATGCAGAAAAAAGAATCTCCAAACTTGAAGATACAACCTTTAAAAGAATTCAAGCCACTAAAAAGAAAGAAAAAATAACCATTAAAACAAAGACTACAGGGACAAGCAGTTAGCATAATGGCTCTGTCGCTGGACTCCCACATAGTCGACCGTGGTTTGAGTCTCGGACCTGGTGGCTTAAACTCACGCCAGGCACATGTGCGTGCGTGCCCAAGATCCTGAGAGGAGAATGGAGGAGAAGGGATTGCAGCGTGGCCATCCCCCCTGGGGAGTGATTTCTCGCTTTCTGTCTCTCCGTATCTCTGTCTGGCGAGCATACGCATCGTATAGCACAAACCTCTCCAAAAAAAGAAAAAGAAAAACAAAACAAAACAAAAACAAAGACAACATATGTGAAATCTAAGACATTAGTAACTGACCAAATATCTGCAAAATGGGTATTTCAGAATGTGAAGAGCTGGATAAAGGCATAAAAAATCTATTTCATGAAATGCTGTCTGAAATATTTCTAGTCTAGAGATACAGATATCCAGATCCAGAAAATACAAGGGACACCAAACAGATTCAGCATAAGAAGATCCTCTCCAAGGTACATCATAGTCAAAGTGTCAAAAGTCAAAGATAAAGATAAAATTCTAAAAATAGTAAGTTAAAAGCGTTGGGGCCAGCAGGTGGCATGGTGGTTAAGGGTTTGGACTCCTGCATGGTTGACCTAGTTCAAGTACCAGACCTTGTGGCTTGTTTTCTCACGTGAAGAACGAGAAAGAAACAGTGGGTTACTACTTGTTTTAGTATGTGCACATATACATAATGGTTTTTTTTTTTTGAGAGGTATTTGCTATAGGGTGCTTGCACTTGCCAGAAAGACAGAGAGAGACAGAGAGACAGAAAGTGAGAAATCATGCCCTAGTGGGGATGGCCACGCCGCAATCCCTTCTCCTCCATTCTCCTCTTGGGGTTCTGGGCATGCAATGCACACACACCCAGTGTGAGTTTTAAGTCACCAGATGCAGGACTTGAACCACAGTCAACTATGTGGGAGTCCAACGACATAATCATTATACCATCTGCTGGTCCCTAGAAAACTTTTTAAAAATAATAAATAAATATTTTTTTTAAATGTAAAGTATTAAGTTACTTATACAAGATACCCGACCAAACTAACCTCAAACTTCTTAGCAGAAATCTTGCAGGCAAAGTGGGAATGGGAGGACATATTTAAAATTGTGAATGAAAAACGTTTTCATCCAGGAATACTATTCTAGGCAAAACTACCATTTAGATTGGAAGGAGAAATAAAATCATTCCATGATCAATAAAAATTCAAAGCATTCACTAGCACTAGACTCGCTTGCTCTTCAAGAACTACTTAAGGGAAATTAAAGGAAAGTAAATAGAAATAAAAAAAACAAAACACAAAACAACTAGGGCTATAACCAATAAAACGGTAGGTGGAAGTCTGCACATATTGATAAAAACGTTTAATATAAATGAATGAAATTCCACAATTAAAAGATATAAACTGGCTGAATGGATGAAAAATAGGAACCTTCAGAACAGCCCTTCTTCAAGAGGCAGACAGCTCCATGGCTCCTGTGATCTAGCCATTTGGGGAGAAAGGAAGATGTCCCACTGATAACTGGGCCTCCAGCATCCAAAACTCGCGGGTTTGGGAAGAAACTGACCATCCACCAGATGACTAGAAATTGCTGCAGGACCACAAGAAATATGGGGAAGCAGGAAAATACCTCTCCCACACGGGAAAAGGATAGCTCCTCTTTATCCACACACAGTTCAATGGAAATCATGGAAATGTCTGATAAAGAATTCAGAATATTCATAATGGCAAAGCTAACAGAGATGGAAGAGAAGAGAGACAAGGAACTGCTGAAGAGAAAGGAGAAAGGAGTTGAAGAGTTCCAGGAGGTAAGGAAATTCATGCAAGATCTAAAAGAGGAATTTCACACTTTACAAAAGAATCAGATGGAACTGTTAGAGATGAAGGCTATAATACAAGAAGTCAAAATCTCCCTTGAAAGTATTAAAAGCAGATTAGATCATACAGAAAATAGAATTTCTAATGTAGAAGAGAAAATGGTTGGCCTAGAAAAATCCACCGCGAAGACTGAGAAAATGGCCCAAAAATTTGAGAATAATATGCGAGAAGTACTAGATACCATCAAACGTCCAAACATCCGGATAATAGGCATCCCAGAAGGTGAAGAGACTCATAAGGGCATTGATAATCTATTCCATGAAATCTTACAAGAAAATTTTCCAAACCTGGAGAGGCACTCAAAGATTCAGTCCCAAGAAATACAGAGGACCCCAAATAGAATCAACCCAAGAAGATCTTCTCCAAGACACATTATAGCCAGATTGACCAAAACCACAGACAAAGACAAGATACTAAGACTGGCAAGAGAAAAAAGGCAAGTTACCTACAAAGGGTATCCCATCAGACTAACGGCAGACCTCTCATCGGAAACAATGAGAGCGAGGAGAGAATGGGAAAATGTATTCAAAGTATTAAGGGAAAAGCAATTTCAACCGAGAATTCTGTACCCAGCAAGGTTATCGTTCATTTGGGAAGAAAAGACACGAACTTTCCCAGATAAACAAAACCTGAAAGAATTTACCAGCACCAGACCGGATCTCCAAGAAGTTCTTAAGGGAGTGCTATGTCAGTAAAATTAAATGCAGACACACAGAAATAAGAGTTCAGAAACTAAGAAAATGGGCAACTTAATTGTAGGGCCAAAAGCTGGAGTTGAGTATTACATCCCAGATTTCAATCTGGAACATCGAACCTCAACAGATACAGAAGAAAGATTAAGTACATGAGACTGAACTGATGAAACAGTATTCTACGACTTGACTAAAATATTGCTGCTTTTCTTCTAAGCTTTGTTGTCTGGTTTTAAGGACTTTGTAGACACAGCAGAGATAGTGTAATAAGAGTGGAATAGGGCAGAGGGCTAGACATGGGGTAAAAAACATATATATGAAAGTAGAAATGGAATATTATGGATGATAACATGCATTATTAAGCCACTATATAGTATATTCTAGATGGGAAACCACATTTAGAATGTTGTGATGATGCTCAGGGAATGAATGTAAATTAATAAAAAAAAATTTTCAGAAGAAAACAAAAGGAGAATGTTGTGATGATGCTCAGGGAATGAATGTAAATTAATAAAAAAAAATTTTCAGAAGAAAAAAAAAGGCATTAGAAATACCTATTTGATGACTGCAGTTAAGCTATATAGCCCTAGTTAGGTGCTACTTTACAGTATGTTCATTCTATTCACTGAGGTTTATGCCTAAAGTCAGTCTTGTGTTCATGGATATGTACATATCAGCTGTGCTTGCTATTGAAAATATTTAGATTTATTAAGTTATTTAGTGAAACAATAAAATGGGGGAGGCATAGAAAGCAACAATAGATACCAGACACAGTGTGGGAGGAGGGTGGGAGATGGCAGAGGGTGAGATAGGGAATCAAGGATGGGAAAAAAGGCAAAATATACAGAAAACAAGAAATGGAAAATGATTTGTTGACAATAACACATATGTTGATGTGCTTGATTGAGCCAATATACAGTGTATTCTCAATGGAAAAATCTCATTTTGTATGCTATAATGATGTACAGTGAATGAATGTAAATAAAGAAAAAAATGTATAAAAAAAAAATAGGAACCTTCTCTATGCTGCTTACAAGAAACATACCCACTGGTGAAGACACATAGATTGAAAGCGAGTGACTAGAAAAAGTTATTTCATGCAAATGGAAACAAATGAACAAAAGCTGGAGTCATGATATTGATATCAGACAAAATATACTACAAGTTAATCAGTAAAAAGGGGCTGGAAGGTGGCATAGAGGTTGAGGTGGCTGGATCCACATGGATGACTGTGCGATTCAAGTTCCAGAACTGGTGGCTTGAAAAACATGCCAGGTACATGTGTGTGCATGCCCAAAATCCTGAGAGAAGAATGTTGAAGGGATTATGGTGTGGACATCTCCCCTGTTGGGGGGGTTGATTTCTCAATATCTCTCTCTCTCTTTCTGTCTCTCTCTGTTGAGTACATGTGCCCTATAGCAAACAAACAAATAAATCAGTAGAAAGAGATGAAGAAGACTCTAAATAATATTAAAGGGATTAATTCACCAAGAAGATACAACAGTTATAAATATTAAGCACCCAATATCAGAGAACCCAAATACATAAAAGAAAGATGACTAGTTCTAAAGAGATAGATAGACTGGGGAACCAGCAGTTAGCGTAATGGCTATGTCGCTGGACTCCCACGTAGTCGACTGCGGTTCGCGTCCCGGACCCGGTGGCTTAAAACTCACGCCGAGCTCATGTGCGTGCGTGCCCAAGATCCCAAGAGGAGAATGGAGGAGAAGGGACTGCGGTGTGACCATACCCCCTGGGGGGTGATTTCTCGCTTTCTGTCTCTATGTCTCTCTATCTGGTGAGTGCACGCGCCCTATAGCAAAAACCTCTCAAAAAAAAAAAAAAAAGAGATAGATAGACTGCAACACACTAATTGTTGAGGATTTCAACAGCCTACTCTTGCTAAATAGTACCATAAACTAAGTGGACATGATATAGAACATTTCACCCAACAACTAAAATACATTTTTCTCAGACTCTATATGGGACACTTTTTTAGACTGATAATAGGGTACAAAACAAGCTTCTACAAATTCAAAAGAACAGAAATCAGGGTAGGGAACTGGCAGGTGGCATGGTGGTTAAGGATGCTGGACTCCCACATGGTTGACAATACTTCAAGTCCCAGACCTGGTGGCTTGCTTTCTCACTTTCCCTCTTTGTCTTTCTTCTCATGCTCTGTCCCTCTCTGATCAAATTAAAATAAATAAACGAAGTTAAATAAAATAATTTAAAAAGAATAGAAGTCATGGGACCAGCAGGTGGTGTAGCAGTTACATTATTGGACTCTCATGTAGTTGACGATGGTTTGAGTCCTGGACCTGGTGGCTTAAAACTCATGCTGGGTGTGCATGCATGTATGCATGCCCAAAATCCTGAGAGGAGAAAGGATTATGGGGTGGCCACCCACCTGGTGGGTGATTTCTCACTTTCTGTCTGTCTGTTTTTCTCTCTGGTAAGTGCACCTGTCCTATAGCAAAAATCTCTCCAAAAAAATTAAAAAAAAAGAAATCATATATCACATCTAGCATGTTTCTGACCACAATGGAATATGGAAACTAAACAATTTACTACTCAATGACCTCAAAACTACTGAAGAAATTAGGAATAAAATTTGAAAATTTCTTGAGACAAGAAAATTTATTAAGACAGTAGATAATGAAAATACAACACTACAATTTTTTTTTTCAAGAGGTTTTGCCTTAGGGTGCATGCTCGGAGAGAGAGAAAAAGAGACAGAGACAGAGACATCAACAGTGAGAGGGAAGATGAGAAATCACTCCAGGGAGGATGATCACTCTGCATCCCTTTTCCTCCACTCTCCTGGAATCTTGGGCCTGCATGCACATGCACCCAACACAATTTTCAAGTCACCAGGTCTGGGACTTGAACCATGGTCAACCATGTGGGGGTCCAGTGACATAATCACTATGCCATCTGCTGGCCCAACACTCCAAAAATCTTTGTGATATAGTAAAAGCAGTGTTAAGAGGGAAATTTATAGTAATTAGTGCTCACAAGAAAAAAACAGAAAGCCAAATAATAACCTAATGATACATCTCAAATAAATGGAAAAGCAAGAATGAAAAAATTCCAAAGGTAATAGAAGAAAAGAAATAAAGATGGGAGCAGAAATAAATGAAATAGAGAGTAAAAGAGCAATTAAAAAATCAATAAAATGAAACGCTGGCTTTTTTAGAGGATAAGTAAAATTGACAAACCATTAGCTAGACTAATTAAGAATCATAGAAAAAGACCCCGAAAATCAAATCAGAAATGTAAAAGATGCTATTAAAACAGATACCACAAATACATAAGGGAATATTATGAACCAACATATCAGAAAAGAATGGAGAGTCCAGAATCATACCTACGTACTAGAGAGGCAGTTAACTAATGATAAAACTGGGGGAATTAACAATATTTTCAGTACATGATGCTGGGTTAATCAGATATTCATATTGAGGAGAAAAAAAAGGAAACTTAAGACTCATTTCTCTCTCTTAGACTCATATCATAGTCTAAAATCAATTACAGGTGAAAAAACACTGCCATAACTACATTGCCACTAGTCAGTTAATCTAAATGAATTAAAAGTAAATACAACTTGAGACCAACAGACGGTGTAATGGTTTTGTCACTGGTCTCACGTAGTCAATTGCGGTTTGAATCCCGGACCTGGCAGCTTAAAACTCACACTGGGCATGTGTGCCCAAAATCCCAAGAGGAGAAAGGAGGAGAGGGACTTATGGTGTGGCCACCTGCCCTGGAGGTGACTTTTTGCTTTCTGCCTCTCTGTCTCTGTCTTTCCAGTGAGAACATGCACCCTATACCAAAAATCTCTTTTGAAAATAAGTACAACTTAATATTCAGTTCCTCATGTATATCATTTTAATTGCTCAAAAGCCACATATGGCTAGTGCTATTTCTATTCCCCACCAGCCACAATATTGGGTGGTTACATATCAGACAGCATAGATATAGAACATACCCATCAGTGCAGCAAGCTTAAGTTCAAGTGGACAGTGCTATTCCAGGTGATACCTTAAAAAAATACTGTATATTCAAGACTTGGGGGAGGAAACAATTTCTTAGATAGGATTTAAAGAAGACACTAACCGGGGCTGGCCGGTGGCATAGTGGTTAAGGGCGCTGGACTCCCACATGGCAGACCACAGTTTGAATCCCAAGCCTGGTGGCTTGCTCTCTCACTTTCCCTCTCTCTCTCTCTCTCTCTTGCTCTGTCCCTTTCTGGTCAAATAATAATAAATAAATAAGTCTATAAATAAAGTTAAATAAAATAATTTAAGGAAAAAAAAAAGACACTAACCATAAAAGAAAAGCTTGAATAACTGAATCTTGTTAAAATTAGGAACTCTTTTTCAACAAATAATACTGCATAGAACTTGAAAATTCAAAACACAGAATGAGATAAGTCTTTTTTTTTTTGGAGAGGTTTTTTCGCTATAGGGCGCGTGCTCTTGCCAGACAGACAGAGACAGAGAGACAGAAAGCAAGAAATCAGCCCCCGGGGGGATGGTCACGCTGCAATCCCTTCTCCTTCATTCTCCTCTTCAGATCTTGGGCACGCACGCACACGCACCTGGCGTGAGTTCTAAGCCACCGGGTCCGGGACGCAAATCACGGTCGACTATGTGGGAATCCAGCGACATAGCCATTACGCTAACTGCTGGTTCCCAGAATGAGATAAGTCTTAAGACTAGGGTGAGGCAAATGAGGCACTTACCTTGACACAAATTTTTAAGGAGACAACAAAAAATTCAGTAATCAAGATAAATAAAATCTTATGCACTATTTTTAAAATCACATTTAATGTGAAAATCCATGATGAACCAAGAAAAAAATTAAAGAGGGGTATTTTGATTTTTCCTTTTGCCTCAGGCTCCAACATGACTTGATAGAACACTGTGGGAAATAATATTTGCAACATGTATATAACAAAATGCTTATCTATTATATTTAAAGAAGAACTTGAAAAAATTTTTAAAGAGGGACCAGCAGTTGGTGTAATGGCTATGTTGCTAGACTCCCATGTAGTTGACCACGGTTTGAGCCCCAGACCCAGTGGCTTAAACTCATGTCAGGCACATGTGCGTGCATGCCCAAGATCCCAAGAGGAGAATGAAGAAAAAGGGATTGCAGTATAGCCATCCCCCACCAGAAAGATTTCTCTCTTTCTGTCTCTCTGTCTCTCTCTTGTCTTTCTGGCGAGTGCATGCACCCTATAGCAAAAACCTCTCCAAAAAAATATTTTTTTTAAGAATTATTTTTATTTAACTTATTTATTTATTTATTTTTATTTGACCAGAGAAGGACATTTATTTGTCCAGAGAGGGACAGTGTGTGTGTGTATGTGTGTGTGTGTGTGTGTGTGTGTGTGTGTGTGTGTGAGAGAGAGAGAGAGAGAGACAGAGAGAGAGAGAGAGAGAAACGAGAAAGCAAGCTGTCAGGTCTGGGACTCAGACCATGGTTGACCATGTGGGAACACAGCACCCTTAACCACCAAACCACCTGCTGGCTCCATAAACTTTAAGTGATCAATAAAAATATCAGACAACCCTACAGGAAAATAGGTTCAAGATTTGAACAGGTATTTCACAAAACAGGATATCCAAATAGCTAATAAATATATGAAAAGGTGCTAAACTTCATTGCTCTTCAAAGAAACAAAAATTATTGCATTAAAAGCTTTTTTATTGGGGCCAGCAGTTAGCATAATGGCTATGTCACTGAACTCCCATGTAGTCAACCGCAGTTCGAGTCCTGGACCCAGTGGCTTAAATTCATGACGGGCACGTGTGCATGCATACCCAAGATCCCAAGAGGAGAATGGAGGAGAAGGGATTGCAGCATGGCCATCCCCCCGGGGGGTGATTTCTCACTTTCTATTTCTCTGTCTCTCTCTGTCTGTCTGGCGAGCACACGTGTCCTATAGCAAACACCTCTACAAAGAAAATAAAAAGATTTTGTATTTTAAACAATGTAGTTCCATATTCAATTGTTTAAGAAAGTATAGTAAATACATAAACTAGTAGCATTGTTGTTTATTATCATTATCAAGTATTATATATTATACATAATAGTATTGCCATACTTATATATGGCTGGCAGAACAGTAAATTTGTCTATACCAGCGTTGCTACAAATACTGAGTAATGCATTGTGCTGTGACACTAAGATGGCCACAGTGTCACAAGATGATAGAAAATTTCAGCACCATTATAATCTTATGAGACAACTGTTGTAATATGTTATCCACATCATCGTTTGAAATGTTATGTATTTTATAGAATGTACTCAAACTGAACAATGAGATCATATACACTGGGGGAAAAATGAATAGGCCATCAAAAAAATCTACAACAAAAGATTTAATATTTGTGTCATTGGAATTTGGGAGAAGTGAAGGAAGGTAGAACTGAAAAAGTACTTAATGAAAGAATGGCTGAAAAATTTTCAGTAATCTCAAATATGAGAAATGCAAGAAGTCCATCCAGAACACATTATAATTAGACTTTTGAAGACTAATGATGAAAAACCACCTTGATTGCAGCCAGAGAAAAATAACTTGTTACTAATAGGTAAAAAAAACAAAAACAAAAACAAGAAAACAATTGGAACGCCAATGAATTTGTCATCAGAAACTTTGGAGGTTGGATGGAAAAGGAATAATACTTTTCAAGTGTTGAAAGAAAAATATTATCAACCCAAATTCTATACTAAGTAAAAATATCCTTTATTCATCTGGAGCAGACCTGCTCTAAAAGAATGAATAAAGCCAGTTCTCTAAACAAAAAGAAAACAATAGAAGAAGGAACTTGGGGAAAAATTAAATAAAAAAAATTAAAACGCATTCCACCATATGCCCATCAAAATGGCTAAATGTAAGATAGACAATACCAATTGTTGGTGGAGATGAAAACAAACAAACAAACAAACAAACAAACAAACAAAACCCAGAAATCTTAGACACTGCTGATAGGAATGTAAAAATGATACAACCACTTTGGTAAAACTGGTAGTCTCTTTAAAAGCAGAACACATACATGTACTACGATTCAGTAGTTCCACTTGATACCAAATAGAAATGCATTCAAAACCTCATTAAAAAAAATTGTTCAAGAATGTTCTTGGCACCATTGTTCATAATAGCCCCCAACTGAAACATCCCAAATGTCTATCAATAAGAAAATGGATAAAATAAGACTTCTGGGTAAGGCCCTATTTCTAGATCAAGGTTCTGTTTTTCTAGGTGTGCTCACGTGATAAAAATTCATCAAGTAGGACCAGCAGATGGCATGATGGTTAAGGCACTGGACACTCCCACATGACTGACCATGGTTCGAGTCCCGGCCCTGGTGACTTGCTTTCTCACTTTCCCCCTCTCTCTCTGTCTCTCTGTCTCTCTCCATCTCTCTCTGGTCAAATTAAAATAAATGAATGAATAAATAAAATTAAATAATTCTTCTAAAAAATTCATTCATCAAGCAAATACTATGTGTTTTATTTCAATAAAAAGTTTACTTAAGAGAAAAGTGTGTTCATTTAGGAATCCAGGGAAAAAAGGAGATGAGGATTTAAAAAAATAAGGAATCAAGTACAAAAAAATCAGTTATCACAATGTGTGGGATCTGAGTCTACTCCCTCTCCCCCAACTAAGGTAAATACTGCAGGCAATCATCCTATCCACAAGAGTTCTTGTCAGTAAAGGAGCCTTGTCTTTGTTTTCCATTTGGTGCACTGGAAGATGGAAGCTGTGAGCAAAGTTAATAAGTACAATAGAGTAAAGCCTCACAGAAAGTTACAGATTGATGAAGGACCAGATCCTGGTCTCATTCCTGGTCCTGAGCTTTGTGCACTAGTGCCAGTTAGTTGTTCCTGTGAGACAGGTCACAAGAGCTTGCTAAGTCTAGGTGCCAAGCAGCAAATGCCTTCACTAAGGTTCAGCAAATGGTCCTCTGTGCCTGTAACTTATAGTAATATCATGGACAGGAATGGCCTCCTAACTTATCAGTCGAACTGACTTAGAGCAGATATCCAGTTAGTCACTACTATGTATACTTCTCTGAAAACAAACGTCAAGGGGTGTAGCTACAGGACATAAGGAAGCAATTTTAAATAACCACTTTTCCCCCTTCTAAAAGCCCAATTACTGACTGTATTGAATGAGTCCTGATGGCACTTGAGAGCAGAATAACCCAAGGGAGGAGTGAAAGCACATAATGCCTGGGATCCTGTCTGCAAGGACTATTTCTAAACTAATGAAGACAGTCAAACTCTCATCCTTCCATCTTTTAAAACAAGATTCAAATGGTTGGGTAGAATGTTTTGAATTTAGTACTTTTGCTTCAAAATGATTCTTCTTAAAGAATATCTGAATATAAAAAGAAAATCTGTAAGCACAGGTTTGGGAAACAGATGGCGACTGAACTGGTGGCTGAAAAGCAGGCAATCTGTGGCCGGATCCTACATTTACAGAGGCCATCAGAGCACTGATGGAAACTTCCCCCACTAAAATACCCCCATTATTCTTTTTCTTCTAGATAGTTGTCCTGTGAGCAAAATGCAGATCTCTTAAGGCTTCTAGGGACTACTTTCTCCCCCAGACCCAACTACAGATATTAAGTTGAATAGACTCTAGCTTTACAGTTCTTTCCTCCCCAAATCTGAGTTTTTCCAACCCAACCAAAGTCAATTTTCTTTGCATTCAACAGTCTATTTCTTTATGTACATTTCCCCTCCAAATTGTATTCTTTTTTATTTCAGTCTAAGATGACACCCTGCCTGCATCCCATCCCAGACACCTAATCCTTTTGGTTCCTGTTTTCTTATATAAGAACTCTTTTCCCTTTTTGACAAGTGTCCTGGCTTTGGTTACTTCTTTTGGTAAACTTTAAACATTTGACTTCTACATTTCCCTGTGCCAAACTGTAACGGCATCTTTGCTAGAATGCTTACCCATGTGCGGAAGTGCCTGGAAGAGTGACACTCATGGTATAACCGAGATGTGACAAGTTTTATGCTAGTTTAACTTTTGAGAATCCTTTAAACTGTTTTGATGAACCAAAACCAGCCCACTTCCCAGATCGTATTCCAACCCAGAGCCACTTAGACAAAATGGGAGTTACTGCACTTCACAGTAAAATAGTCCATTAGAAGTAACTGTCTCAATTTTGGCTATAGATTTCCTTATGTCTTTGAATTTGCAAGAGCTCCAAAGCAATAGAATCTGGTATTTGGTTTCCTAAACTCACAAAATTCTGTTTTTTCAAAGCCTCAACTTGACAGAAGCTGAAACCAAATACTTCAACTGCAATTTACTTCTTTTGAGGTAAGAGTCGGTCTCCTTTCTACATCTGTCTGACAGGATGTTGGAGTGACCAAATCAAAAGGCTATAATGGGCTCTCATTCCTGGTAATTACCTTTGCATGGGGCCGTCCTGCTGAGGGTTGTGCCCAAAGTGAAGCCATCAGTGTTAGTGCCCCGATCCTTAATGAGATCCCTGTGGCTTAAGGAGAGGAGACACAGACACACTCGCTACCTTCAACGTGAGTCAGATTCTTTTCCTTTATTTTCTCAGAGCAGTTTGATCGAAGGAACCATCTCATTCTCCGGGCTCAGCTCAGTTGGGAGATTTCTAACGGCATGCTTCCAGGGCATGGTTCCATTACTGCCTGGATTTGCCCTTCTGATTGTCCATGTTGTCGGCTCAGTGCAACATGGCTGCTCTCTGCATGAGGGTTCTTCTCCTTTTCTACGCATATCTCAGTGGGACTCTACGTTCTGATATAGTGAAGGGTACAGATCTATAGCCTCATTTAGGGTACTATCTCAGCTAACTGTCTACAAGGCATGGACAGTGGCCAGCTGCTTTTACAATAATTTAAGTGTTTAAACATTTTCGAACATTCTGCACTTGAATAAAAAACTGTGATTCTGAAACTCCAATTAGCAGAACGTACCAGACAAAAATATTCTAGGCACCTCAGCTTAGGGAAAGTTTTACTATAGAAGAAACAAACAAATAAAAAATACAATAATATGATGAAGAAGGAGGGAAAATGGAGGAGGAAAGAAAGGAGAAGAAAGAGTAGAAATCGTACTCACAGATATATACTATAGCATAGATATTGTACTGTAGCAAAATATCCGCTGAAAAAGAGAAAGAAAGTTCTTCTTCCCCCACTGGGGCTCACCTCTCACTATACAGGGCCCTGTGCCAGGAATCGTCAGTAGTTGCTCTCTGTGGTCAATAACAGATAATTCCAGATCAAAAGAAGGGCTCTGAAATCAAGATGTAGTTTTTAGAACATGGTTCTCCAAATGGAATCCGGGGATCTCTGGTGGGTCTGCGAAGATTCTTCCAATCGTTCCGTGGGCTGGGTCAAAATGCAAGGCACACAAGTGTGTTGGGTGGTTTTGTTTTCTTTCTTTCATTTTTTTTCCCCTTTGAAACATATTTTCCACTGCAGATTTGAATCAAAATTTAAAAGCACGAAAACAAACATCCTTAAATGGAGCTACAAATAACACAAGGAATGCAGCAAAAACACCTCAAAAGTTTTTTTGTTTACTTGCTTGTTTATTTAATCTAGGAAATAGGTGAGATTCTTTTACTCTGCTTAAGTAGTCTAAGGGCTAAAGATTTTTGAGACTCACCAATCCAGATGAAAAAATGAACCTTGCAAAGCACACCTTTTTGAGGAGAAGGGAAGATTCTTTCTTCTTTGGGTTTCCCATTTCCTAGTGTCATTTATTGCTGGTCCTCTCTCTCAGTACTGCTTTCTAGCTTAATGTCCACAGCTTGGAACTAGAAGTGGCCACTGCCAAGAAGAACCCTCTCTGCGGATGAGGCTATCTTTCTTCAGTTTTTTCTTCCAGGAAGCAGGAGCTCAGGTGTAGGGTGAAGGGGACATGAAATATAGCTGCAGCTTGGGAAGATCTGTTTTTCCTCATCCTGGCCCCGCGTAAGAGTTAACCCTGGAAGAGTCTGGGCTGCTGGAGAAGAGTTCTGTGATTTATTTAATGACCCCATTGTTAGTCATATAGCACAACAAAGATGCCATGACATTAAGGCTGCTCAGATGCCATGAGATAAAGTTTTGCACTTACGGTTAGGTTTGTATTTCTCTTTCTAACGGAAGAATGTGTACATTTGGCTGTCTGTTGGAACAATTTGTACAGTTATAGTTTCTTAGAAGAAAATAGATGGGCTGCCTACACATCACAGGTAAATAGTTTGGAAACTATACACTAGGACAGACTTGGAGACCTCTTATTGAATTATGCTAAAGTATGTGCAACACCATTTACCTATCTGGACCATTCTGTCATATACACAAAGTACTCTCCAGTAATTCTGATGCCATTCTGTATTGCCTGAGTGCTGTTAGCCCTCTCGATTTTGGTGCAGACCCACCCGGGAATAAAGGAAGTAATGTTCGTCCCACCTTGCTTGATAAGGTGAAAACAACTTGTTCGCTCATTGAATGTGATTGAAAAAAGGGGGGAAAAAAACCCAAAAACAAAAAGAAAAGAAAAAGGAAAAAACCAATTCCAACATCTGGATAGAATTTATTACATACCTCTCTGGGACCCCCTGTTTCCTGAATGTTTCAGCTAATGATTCCCTCTTCCAAGTCTGCAGAGGCTCAATGACTCAGCCTGTCAGGGAATGATACTTTGCTGCCAGTTACTGCAAGTTGGTTTAAATAGGTTGTCAAAATGCCGTAGCTGTGACCAAACCCCTGGCAGGGGGAGGTGGGGCAGCACTCGCTGTCTAAGTCTGCTCATGCGTTTCTGTGTGGATACCTAGCAGGAAGGGTATTTGCTACTTCTGGAGAAACTAGAAATTCTGTATTGCATGATATCTTGGCTTTAGAACTTGCCTCATGTATGTTTTTTTACCTGTCCAACCTTTCTCAAATTACTATCCCCTTTCATTCCTATCACATCACATTATTTTCTTCCTAGAACTTGCCACTATTTGAAATCATCTTGTTTACTTGTTTTGGTCTAGTTCTCCAAACATACTTAAGCTCCATTAAACTATTCAGTGTAATTTTGCTCATTACCATAGCCTCAATGTCTAAAACAGTGCCTATAAAATAAAATAGTAAGTGCTTGATAAATATGGGCTGTGCTAAATAACGTAATTTAAGCAAATTGGGACAACCTAGATTTTGTTGTGAAACTCTTGGATCCTCATATGACCCTTCTGAATGGAGGTATGTGAGCATTCTCTCCATCTATGACAAAAATCAAAGAACTCTTGGTTTGATGCTGTGGGATGTGCTTCTCTGGTGTGGCCTTAGGAGGGTGTGGAAGAAGTGCTAGCCCAGAATGGTAGGCCCCCAATCCTTTCCCAGAGCCTGCATCCTACTGGGTCTTATAGGCCCAGACCACTCCCCACATCCTGCAAACCACAAAGGCTGTAGGTAGCCCTGTCAGGGGCAGTTGCACATGGACAGACTAGGGTGAGAGGAATAAGTCATACACTTGGGTGCAAAATTTACGGAGGTGCCAAAAATCTCAGTAATCAGAACAAATGATATTTTAATGAAATATTAAAAATTAAAACCTTATGCAAAATAAGTCAATGGTCGAGGGAGTTCTAGCATTCCATTATCTATCTCACTATGCAAGGGTTTAGTTAGGGTCCTGGGGTAAGTCTTTCATGTATGAGTTCTTCCTGAAATCAGGCAATGAGAAGGCCTAAACTAGGCTAGCTAAGGCTGGGGATGGACCATGGCATCAAGACTCTGTTGAGAGATTCTGTTTCTCTGTTTCTGTGTCTCTCTTGCTCACAGTTTGGCAAAACACAAAAATTTCAAAAGAAATAGCTTTTGTCTTTAAAATTGGCCCAATCTCAGAGGCAATAAGGTTGTCCTTTTCTGAGAGGAAGAAGGACTCTTAGAGGGGAATTTCCTGTCTTTGAGAGGACAGTGCTGAGGAATACTGAGGCTTCCTTGTGTGACTAGGTCCTGCCTCAATTTGCCCTCAGACCCTGAGGATTTTATGGCCTTGAATTGGGATAATTGTGTGCTCAGGGAGGTAAGCAAACCTATTGCAGTTTGGGGGCCTCAGCAGAGGTCTCCATGCCTCAGCTAGGCCTGCAATAGACTCTTATCATGAGCGAAAAGCATCAGGGGTGATAGGCACTGATTGAGAAGTGTCTTCCCCCAAACACTTGTAAGTTCCTGAAAAAAGGACCAAGATTGAATTAGTCCAACTTTTTTGGGGTTATGAGCCAAAGGTATCTATTTATTTATTTTTTAAGAATTATTTAATTTAATTTTATTTATTTATTTACATTTGGGCAGAGAGGGACACAGAGAGAGAAAGTAAGAAAGCCAGCTGCCAGGTTCAGGACTTGAACTATGGTCGGCTATGTGGGAGTCCTGTGCCCTTAACCACCATGCCACCTGCCAGCCCCAGAGCCAAAGGTATTTAACATAGAGACTAAAACAATGTGGTATTTCCAGGATCTGTATGTCATGGAACAAAGTTATTATACCTGTTAACAGTGTTTAACACCAGCCTCTGCATTTTTCTTTTGAGTATTTATGTTTCCTAGCTCAAAGAGACCCCTGGTCAATTTATTTAATCCTGTTTCTTGGGAGTTAGAGGCTGTTCCATGTGCATGAGGGCATGCATGCTGCTCTGCAAGCCAGCATCCCCCTTAGGCACCCATACCAGTCCCTCCCTTACCAATTCAGTGGGAGCCTGAGTCAAAGGTGGGCTCAGCCAAAGACATCCTCTGGAAGAAACAGAAAAAGGAAGTGGGGCAGAAGTGGCACACAACACACTGCTCAGGACTGAGGCTCCCCAAGCCTTGCTGTGAAACCCATCTGCAAGTCTGTACTGCCCCCAGGTGGCCACTTTGGGGTTCTGCTCTGCACTTGAGAAGAAAAATTGAGATGTGTCTCTACCAGCTGGAGCTCTTCAGTGACCCAGTAGTGCAGAGACAGGGGAAAAAACCAAGACCTGCAATCACAAAGTCAGACACCAGAATAGAGAATATCTTTTTTGCAATGTCACTATGTAACTGTTAGCATAAACTTAAAATAGACTCAAAATAGATTCAATTCACTAGCTAAAATACTCAGGGAATTGGGGCAAGAGAATGCTAGGTTACTGAGGTTTAGCTAAAGTAATTTTTCAGTTTTTTTTTTTAATCACTGAGGATTTTTTAAAGAGCTAAGATTACTTTTACAATGCACAGTCATTCGAACAATTATTGGAGGCTTAGTTTATGCCATGCAGTATACTAGAAATGGAGGCTAGAAACACATTGTCTCTGCCTGCAAAGAACTTATAGTCCAGGAGGGCAGACACATTGAATATAATGTAATTATAATAAATAACAAATAACTATAATAAATAAAGTCTGGGGCAACCTGTAGCCTAGTGGTTGAGGGAGCTGTATCCTACATGGCCAGCCATGGTTTGAATCCCAGATCAGTGGCTTGAAATACACACTGGCTGCATGTGCATGCATGCTCCAAATCCCAACAGAATGGGAGAAATGGAAGAGATGAAATTGTGGAGTAAACACGACAGAATTGGGGATGCTTTCTCCCTCTCACCGTCTTTCTTTTGTGAGTGTGCACATCCTCTGACAATTAAAAAAAAGAAAAGGTTTGCACATTGACAGAGACATACACAAAATATGCAAGCACCTAATGGGCCAAGAGATGGGACTAGTTAGGAAAGATTTCTCAGAAGTATTGTCTGAGTTGAATCTTAAATGATTGGGATTTAGCTTTGTGGTGGCATGGGGTTGAGAAGAGAAGGAGGCCACATTTCATAGAGAAAGGCCAGTCCTTGCAAAGATATGGAGCAAAAGGAGAGCTAGAGCAGGAGCAACATAAAGGATCAGAAGAAGCAGACAGGGAAGGCCTTACACTTATCAGTGAAAGAGACTGGCTCATATCCTGTCTTCCACTGAAGGGTTTTAAGCAGAGGGGACATACAGAGTGGCTTAATTTATAAATATTGTGCTAGCAGAGATGTAGAAGCTACACTGATGCAACACATCTGAAGTCAAGAAGACCAGAGAAAATAATTGGGTGAAAGCAGAACACAAGGGAAAGACAAATGAGCACCCAAATGAGTCAGTTCTGGGAAAGCAGCAACATATCTAAGGGACTTCGATACAAGGGGATGAGGGCAAAAGAAGAGTTAAGGCAGGTCGCCTGGTGTGACTGTTGGTAAACCCAGTAAAATGCAGAATTTAGAAGGAACATGGCTTAGCGAAGGAGTGAATTCTGTGTTTTCTGTGGTATCTGTGGGATGTACTCAGATTGCTAGGAGTCTGTGAGAAATAAAAATTTAAACATTTAGGGAGAGATCTAAGCTAGACATGCAGATTTGAGTAGTAATATCATGTAGATAGTAATTAAAACTAGGGGAACAGAGGAGATCACCCAGAGAGAACAGGAATAGAGGCAAGGACAGAGATCCAAGGATTTAACGCTGAAATAGGCTCAGAATGCTTTGGTAATACTGTCTTACACATTGTTCTGGGGCTTTGGAGTTTGCCAACTTCTTTCATATCCATTATGTTCATTCTCATATGATGGGCTCTATAAACTGGTAAAACCAGGCATGACTGGGATGATGCCAAAGTTGCAATCCTTTGGACAGGTAGGAGGTAAGGCCCCTAAACTGTATCACAAAGGATATTTATTCCCAGCTGTAGGCTTGAAGCTCCAGGTTAGCCTGATACAGTGTGATTCCTTAGCGGACTTGAAATCCTTTCCTAGACTCTTAGTTAAGAGGAGAGCTGGCCTGTGATCCTGGGTTAGAAAGACTGTTGGAGGATAGTGGAAGAACAGATAGGAACTCTTCAGGAGGCCTGTGTCCAGAAGCAGGTGCAGCCTGTCTGTCTCTGCATATTCTGTAGGCTGGGGGCGGGGAGGCACCTTCCCCCATGCGGCCTGTTAGAAATCAGGCTGCACAGCAGGAGGTGGACCTAGGGGGAGTGAGTGAAGCTTCATCTGTATTTACAGCTGTTTCCCATGGCTTGCATTCCCGCCTGAGCTCCACCTCTTGTCAGATCAGCAGTAGCAATTCTCATAGGAGCCCCCATATGAGACCATCTATTGTAGTTGCAGGAAAACAAATTCAGGGCTTCCACTCATTCTGCATTATGGTGAGTTATATATTCATTTCATCATATATTACAATGTCATAATAGCAATAGTATTATTAAAGTGCACAATACATGTAATATGCTTGAATCATCCCAAAACCAATCCTCCCACCCACCCAGTTCATGGAAGAACTGTCTTCCACTAAACTGGTACCTGATTCCAAAAAGGTTAGGGACTGCTGATGAAGGTAGTGGTTCACTGATCCCAGCTAAGGAAGGGTTGCAGGCAGGGAAGAAAGACATCCTTCCCAGAGAGAAATAAGGCAGCCTGAGAACTTGATCCTTCCTGAGAATCCAGGGCTAGGGGAGATATTAAGACTGGCTTGACCCTTTAAAGAGGTCAGTAGGACAGTGTGGCAGAAAGCAGGGTAGGGAGATGAATGCAATGAAGTGACTCTCCCCTTATTCCAAGTGATAAGAGTTCTCCCTTCCTCCAAGTGGTCTCACTCATTCTAAACATATTTCCATAGTATTTCAGGGTTGCATTGTGTCATATTATTATGCATTAGTTCACATGCTCCCTTGAGTTCCTTGAACTCAAACTCTAGAGTGTGCCTTACACTTACGGGGAACAGGAAGTTTTCTACATGGTCAGAGGTTCCAGGCACCAGAGTCAGAGGGCATGGTCAAAAACCTTAGTTCTGATCCTTATTGCTTGAATGACTAAGAACAAGTTTTGCTCAGTCTCCCAGAACCTCAATTTTCTCATCTAAAAATTGCCTCGCAGAGTTTTTGTTAGGATTAGACAATATTTAAAAAGCTCAAATAAATTTCAGTGCTCAATAGTATTATCGTGACAGTTTCATTTACTACAAATATTTGTCTTTTTAAACATTTCCATCATTAGAACTGTCTCTTTAGGTTCAAAAGCTAAAAGCCCATTTTCAGTTATTACCATGACCCTGAACTGGTTTAGGTCAAGAAGAGGGCAGGGACAGATTACAAACAGTATCCAGTTGGGGTGGATGTGGAGGAAAGAAAAGTTTCCCAAACCTCAGTCATTTAAATAGCAGTGTTGGGCTGGCAGGTGGCATGGTGATTAAAGGCGGCTAGATTCTCATATGGCTGACTATGGTTCAAGTACTGGACCTGGCAGCTTGCTTTCTCACTTTCCTTTTCTCTCTCTCTCTGGTCAAATTAAAAATAATCACAATGGAGAAACCAGCAGTTAGCATAATGGCTATGTCGCTGGACTCCCACGTAGTCGACCGTGGTTCGCGTCTCGGACCCGGTGGCTTAAAACTCACGCCGGACACGTGTGCGTGCGTGCCCAAGATCCCGAGAGGAGAATGGAGAAGAAGGGATTGTGGTGTGGCCATCCCCCCTGGGGGGGGGGGATTTCTAACTTTCTGTCTCTATGTCTTTCGCTGTCTTTCTTGCAAGGACATGCACCCTATAGCGAAAAACCTCTCCAAAAGAACAACAACAACAATATCCCTGAACCATTTATATTATTATTTACCTAATATTTTTGTTTTTCTTTATTTAAAAAAAATTTGGCCAGAGGACATGCGTACTCGCTGGAGAGAGACTGAGTGAGAGTGGGAAAGGGAAAGCAAAAAAGTACCCCCATGGGGAATGGTCATGCCATGATCCTGTCTCCATTTCTCCCTCCTTTTGGGATTTTAGGCACACACACATAAATGCCTGGCATGTTTTTCAAGCACTGGGACCAGGATTTGAACTGGGGTTGACAATGTGGAATTCGGTTCCCTATGTACAGTACTTAATCACTGGGGTACAGGGCTGATCTTAATATTTTTCTTTAAATTAACAAACTTTTCTACAACTTAAATATATTCAAGTAAAAAGGAAAATGAATACCATATCCATGTTATTTGTCATAAACAAAATATAATTCCCCCAAAATTAATAATAAAATCTTGTGATTAAATTCTAAATAGTTACTAGAAGAAAACTCTAGGCCTGAGGTTTATTTTCTTGGTTAAAAAGGAGATAAGTATTGGAGTATGTTAATGACATATTAACCTCAAATGAGGCTTTCTTCTAAACAAATAATAATAATCCAAGCTCGAAAGCAAACTAAAAAAGGAATTACTTTCTCACAATGTGATGCTTTGGTATTTTATGCTGTCCATATAAAATAATCTTCTGTATAACTTAAAGACATCTCATGTATGACTAGAGATATATTTCCTAAGCTTTTGAAAATGGAAAGTCTGGTATAGAAGGGTAAATAAGGTCTAGGGAATGGGGGCTGAAACCAGGGCTATTGAGTACTAGAAGTCAATTGAAGAAATTAAACTAGAGGATGATCAAAGGCCAACTTCACCTTCTTTACAAGACTGAGTAAATGCTTTTACAACCTTATATGAGATTTCTCTTTTTGCATCCCCTTTGACAACTAGGACAGAGTGTTAATAGAATAAATGCTCAATAAATAGCTGGGGGCTGGCTGACTGAATAAAGTGATATTAAAACAAGTTAATCAAAATAAGATCCTGGGAACCAGCAGTTAGCATAATGGCTATGTCGCTGAACTCCCACGTAGTCGACCACGGTTCGTGTCCCAGACCTGGTGGCTTAAAACTCACGCCGGGCACGTGTGCGTGCGTGTCCAAGATCCCGAGAGGAGAATGGAGGAGAAGGGATTGCGGTGTGACCATCCCCCCTGGGGGGTGATTTCTCGCTTTCTGTCTCTATGTCTCTCTCTGTCTGTCTGGCGAGCGCACGCGCCCTACAATGAAAATCTCTCAAAAAAAAAAAAAAAAGATCCTGAGAGCCCAAGAGGAAGACAAGTTTTTTGAAACATATTCTCTCATGTCTCACCTACAACCAGTAACAGGTTCAGCCTGAAGGCTAAGCAAGAGGTGAAAATGCCAAAACCACCACACTAGAATCAGTTTGAAGAAGGAAACGGCAAATAGTAGTTCTTTTCTTCTCTTTCGGCCTTAGAGATCTGGCTTTTGATAAATAACTGTATTTACTCTTGTAATATTCCTGCCCCATTTTCAAGGGATAGAACAACTCCAGAGTACCCTCCTAAGGTCATTTACTGTAAGTGATGTGCTCCAGGTATATCTTACACTGAAAAACTGTCAAGAAACACTCCTTACCTGCCAAAGTAAGAGACTGGTATTTTAGGTCTGTATCCATTAAGAGTACATTTTTGGGACCAGCAGTTAGCATAATGGCTATGTCGCTGGACTCCCATGTAGTCGACCACGGTTCGAGTCCTGGACCCGGTGGCTTAAAGCTCATGCCGGGCGTGTGTATGTGCGTGCCCAAGATCCCAAGAGGAGAATGGAGGAGAAGGGATTGCGGCATGGCCATCCCCCTGGGGGGGGGATTTCTCGCTTTCTGTCTCTCTGTCTATGTCTGTCTGGTGAGCACATGCGCCCTATAGCAAAAACCTCTCAAAAAAAAAAAAAAGAGTACATTTTCTTGATGATTTTGCATAGATAGTATTAGCTATGGATATATAAAATCTATAACTATTATTTATAAAATAAGATATCTGAATCTTTCAAAGGCAGTTTGGGAAATCCAGGGCCCTCCTAAGTGAAAGATAAAAACACTATCTGTGGACAGAAATGAAACTGACAAACCTTATATACTTGGCCATAGTCTGTAGCAGGAAATTAACTTTTTCTCTGAGAACTTTAAGTTCAAGGAAGAACACAGGTGGAAAAGGGCCAGCAGGTGGCTTGGTGGTTAAGGGTGCTGGATTCTCACATAGCCAACTGCAGTTTGAGTCCTGGACCTGGTGGCTTGCTTTTTCTTTCTCTCTCTCTCTTTTCCTCTATCCCCCTCTGGTCAAATTGCAATGAATAAATAAGTGAATGAATACATAAAGTTAAATAAAATAATAAAAAAAGAAAAGAAACTCTTCCCTTAAAGGATATAAACCAGATGTGAAAAAAGATTTCAGAAATCTAGCCAATGAATCTTTCTCCCTAGCTTAGTTTGGTGCTATGTCCAAATACTCAAAAAATGCCAACTTCTGACTGTTCCTAGAATTACTCATTTATGATACCTCTTCCTTCCCCCTTTGTGTATCATTGATGACAATTTCTTTTAACTTTATTTATTTATCCATTTTTAAAATTTGACTGGAGAGGGACAGAGTGAGAGTGAGAGAGAGAAAGTGAGAAAGCATTGATGGCAATTTCTAGGTGACCAGTTGGTTCCCCTCTATGCCTCATCATCTATCAATGCATTCCCAAAGACTACTAATTATTTAGATTTTTCACTCTAAGTTAAACATAATCAGGAAGTTAAATTCTACCACTCCCAGTACCACTGCAAATTCCAGAGTCAAAGATAAATGATTTGGGGGTGCTATCTTAGAGAACGCTTGTCAAGCTTCCTATAGAAACAATGAAACCTGACTTCATTATGAGGTCATATCATCATTAACGGCCCATTTGTCTTTGCATCTTTGAAGATGACATCTTTTTATCAGCAAAGCAGATTTAAACAGTCAGATTCCTAAAGCAATCCCCCTTTGGACTTACCTATGGAAATTGCTGAGTGGTAAGGGTTAGTGAACTCAGGCTCCAGGCTTTGGTTCAGTAACTCTGGCTGCATGACCAAAGCTATCCCCTGCCTTCCCACTGCTTTTTATGCAACCCTGGGCTGTTAATGACCTCCAGCTGTGAGGCCAAGGTGCCCCTCTGACCACTTTGTCTGGATTCCCAGATCTTCAGTGCTTTCAGAGTTAAGGGGCCTTTTATATTCTCCTGCTCCATAGTCTCCTACAGTGCTACCAACTCAGCAGGAGTTTCCTTGGTGTGAGTTCTTTTGCTTTTGCCAACTGAGCTATCATTTCCAATCGGGAAACAGGCTGATATTAAGGTGCAAAAACTGGATTGTGGAGACCAAAGGAATTTGGGTTGCATGGATCTCCCTGAAGTCAAGGCTGCTCTCTGGGAGTTTCCCAGCTATGGCTTTGGAGCAGTTTGATCATTTGAAGAATGTCACTGCCATAACAGACATCTGGTGGAGCCCAGAATCCAACAAATTTCTGCAGTAGGACTTGATTGACTGCCATTTTCCAAGTCTGAATCATGGCTTTACCACTTACTAGCTATGTGACCTTGGAAAAGTCATTTATCCCCCTTGAGCCTCACTTTCCTCAGGTATAAAATGGGGGCAATGACATTCCACAATGCTATTTTGATATGACGTGGTAGATGTTCACTGAATTCCAGTTCCCATAACATTCTCAAATTTTAGAGGGAATTTATTCACCTGCCTTATCTCTTATTTATTTATTAGGCAGAATGAGGCTTGGGTTGAAGAAGATATTCATCAAGGGTAAGTCTAAGAAAGATGTGGGATAGATACCTTAGGTAGTCATAGGGATTGATGACTCTCTGAGAACAATGTTCCAATGGTTAAGACCAGGAGATCCTCTGTCTGGATTCAGTTCCACTTCAGAGAATGCTGAAATGCTTATTCCAGGATAAGCCTCTCAGTAGGTATGATCAGAGCTCCTCATTAACATAGCCCAGCCTAGAGTCTTAGAGATGGCAACAATTTAAATCTTTAAGTATGGGGTGCAATATTCTAGGCCATATATATGACCTAGAACATGACATTTCCAAATCCACATTACACATACTAATTTATATGACTTGCAATTCTTTGCAGAGGAATCCTCTCTTATTCAGGTTTATTTCTCTTAAATACCTACCATACTGCTTTGCAGGGCTTTGAAGGGCTTGTTAAATCATATGAAATTAGGGGCTGGCAGGTGGCGTGGTGATTAAGGATGCTGGACTCCCACATGGCCGGCTATGGTTTGAGTCCTGGACCTGGCGGCTTGCTTTCTCACTTTATCTCTCTCTCTCTCTCTTTCTCTCACTCTTATCCTCTCTGGTCAAATCAAAATAAATAAATAAAGTTAAATAAAATAATTCTAAAACAAAATCATATGGAATTGACTTAGTATCCCAGAACATGTAATAAAAGAATGAGGAAGAGCAGAAGAAGAAAGAGAAAAATGAGGAGGAAGAGAACTTATACTTGCTGGCAATCAATTGAAAGAATCAAAGAGAGGGCCAGCCAGTGGTGTGGTAGTTAAGCAGCTGGATCCCACATGACCAACCATACATTTGAGACCCAGACTCAGCAGCTTGAAAAATACACTGGGCATGTGTGCACACATGCCCAAGATACTGAAAGAAGGGAGAAAAGAAGGGACTGCATGGGGGGTGCTTTCTCACTCTTCACCCCACCTCCATCTCTCTGGCAAGCACATGCACTCTTAACAAAAAAAGTAAAATAAAATAAAATGGAAAAATCAAGAAGAAACAAAAACTGAGAGGTATCTTTTCTTTACCAGACTTTGCTCATGTAACTTTTATCTGTAGATTTCCTTTCTTTTAGAAAGTTATCACACTCAGGAAGACTACCCTAGGGACATGTTGTTGGTAGGAAAACTGACTAGAACAGGTACTGGAACAGATAGCCTTACTCCGGAATCCAAGCCAGGTGACTAGGAAGTGAGACCCCTTTATTCCTCCCATGAGATGGGTTAAGACAATGGTGTGTTGGGGCTGGACAGTGGCACAGCAGTAAAACAGGGCACTTTGCAATGTTGACCCAACCTGGAAAGGTTCCAGGATACCTCCCTGAGTACAGTGGACATATGTGATCTGGGGATGGCTGAAGCTGGGGGTGTCAGGACCCTACTGGCAGTGCTGTCTCTTTCTCTGCCTCTATTATTCATGGAAAAAGAAAAATAAAAAACCAACAATGTGTCGCCAGCCATTCTGTACTGTCAGGGCTGGGAGCTTGGCTCAAACACCCTTTGCCTGGGAAGAATGCTATTCTTCAGAAGAATTTACGTTTTAAGTCAACAGCTAAAAAACACTAGAGAAGTTCAGAATAAAAAATTGTTGTAAGCCAAGATAGTCTGAAAGGTTGTACAGAAGAATTAGATTTTCTGAACAGAGATGGAATAGAATGTGGAAAGAGCATCAGCTTCCATATAATTTAAACTCCATGAACCTCAATTTCTTTTTTCTTTTAAGAATTATTTATTTAATTTTATTTATTTGTTCATTTATTTTAATTTGACCAGAGAGAGAGAGTGAGAAAGCAAGTCACCAGGTCTGGGACTCAAACTGTGGTTGGCCATGTGGGAGTGTCCAGCCCCAGCTATCTCATTTATTCTTTACCTATGATGCAGATTTATTGTTCCTGTTTCTAAAGATTTTTGAGTGAATGAGAAATTGAGGTTCATACAGACCAGCAGGTGGGATGGTGGTTAAGACGCTGGAGGTTCTAAAAATCATGCCTGTGCAGAAACAGACTCTTGCTGGCCAGCAGACCAGGTTCAAGGCATTTGTCGCCATCGTGGACTACAATGACCATGTTGGTTTGGGTGTGAAGTGCTACAAGGAAATGGCCACTGCCATCATCCTGGCCAAACTCTCCATTGTCCCAGTACAGAGAGGCTACTGGGGGAACAAGATCAGCAAGCCCCACACTGTCCCTTGCAAGGTGACTGGACACTGTGGCTCTGTGCTGGTGTGCCTCATTCCTGCCCCCAGAGGCACTGGCATTGTCTCCACTCCTGTGCCCAAGAAGCTGCTGATGATGGCTGGCATCAATGACTGCTACACCTCAGTCCAGGGCTGCACTGCCACCCTGGGCAACTTCACCAAGGCCACCTTTGATGCCATCTCCAAGACCTACAGCTATCTGACCCCTGACCTCTGGAAAGAGACCATGTTCACCAAGTCTCCCTATCAGAAATTCACTGACTATCTCGTCAAGACCCACATCAGAGTCTCTGTGCAGAGGACCCAGGCTCTAGCTGTGGCCACAACATAGAGTTTTCATACAGTGAGAATAAAGTGAATTAAGTCTGAGGGGAAAAAAAATTCCAAACAACTTCTTGGTCCCTCCATGATTGTGTCTGGAGCAAAGGAACATTTCGATATTCACTTTGGCATTCACTTTCACAAGTTTGAGCGTATCATAAACATCTACTTTATTATATCTTTATATTTCTTTTTTATGAATTATTTTATTTTATTTATTTTAATTTGACCAGAGATGGCAGAGTGAGAGAAAGCGAGAGAGACAGAAAGTAAGCAAGCAAGCCACCAGGTCCAGGACTTGAACCATGGTTAGCATTGTGAGCGTCCAGTGCCCTTAACCACCGTGTCACCTGCCAGCCCTATATTTCAAATTCCTCTAAATTTTCTCTAAATTTCATTTCTACAAGATTAATTTAAACCACTTTTTTTCCTTAATGTTTTTTTGGGGGGGGCTAGTATATGTATTCTTTTCTTTTTTGGGATGGTTTGCCTTAGGGTGTGTGTGGTTGACAGAGGGAGAGAGAGAAAGAGACAGAGACAATGAGAAAGAGAGAAACCACTTCCCAAAGAAGATGGCCACATCACAATTTCTTCTCCATTCTCCTCCCAGGATCTTGGGCATGCACACACACACAACTGGCATGATTTTTTCCCCCAGAGAATTATTGTATTTAATATTATTATTATTATTTTAATATTTCCAGAGAGAGAGACACACAGAGAAATGAGAAAGAGAGAAAGCAAGCCTCCAGGTCTGGGACTCAAACCACAGCGAGCCATGTGGGAGTCAAGCATCCTTAACCACTGTGCCACCTGCAGGCTCCCCAGCATGATTTTTAAGTTACCAGGTCCAGGACCCAAACTATGGTCTGCCATGGAGTCCAAAAACATAACCACTATGCCATCTGCTGGCCTTGTTTTTTCTTTTTAAAAAAATTGCTAGAGGTGTGTGTACTTGCAAGAGAGAGACAGAGAGACAGAAAGGGCAAGAGAGAAAACATAACCATACCCTATGGGGAATGACCACAACACGATCCCTTCTCCTCCATTCTCCTCAGGATTTTAGGCACATAATCACATGTGCCCAGCATGTATCTCAAGCCACTGGGTCTGGGACTTGAACTGCACCATTGGCCAAGTGGGATCCAGTTGCCTTAATCACCACTCCACCAGCTGACTGGCCAGTGTATGTATTCTAAGAAATTCTGGTATACTCTTTCAGGTAAATTGAATGGAAGGCATATGTTTCTCAATTATGTTTTCTGTCTTTACTGAAGAATTATCTTCTCCTTTCTTCTGTCTTCAGAGGACAGTTTATTCATTCATTCGATAAATATTTACTAAGTATCTGCTATATGCCAGGCCCTATAAAAACAAGAATACAGTACTGAACAATAAAAATGATAAAAATAAAGAATAAAAAATGAACAAAAGAAAAACAAAATTGTAACAATTAAGAATACTAAAAACAACAACAAGAAAGAATAACGACAAAGAGTAAGGGGCGGGATCAGCAGGTGGTGTGAAGGTTAAGGCGCTGGACATTCCTACACGGCCAACCGTGGTTCGAGTCCTGGACCTGGTGGCTTGCTTTCTCACTTTCCCTCTCTTTGTGTCTCTCTCCCTGGTCAAATTAAAATAAACGAATGAATAAATAAAATAAAATAATTTAAAAAAAGAGTAAAGGGCTTATTAGACAGAAGGGGCTTACTTTAGACAGAGTAGTTAGGAAAGAGCTCTCTGTGGAGATTATATTAAAGATGAGACTTGGGAACCAGCAGTTATCGTAATGGCTATGTCGCTGGTTCGCGTCCCGGACCCGGTGGCTTAAAACTCACGACGGGCGCATGTGCATGCGTGCCCAAGATCCTGAGAGGAGAATGGAGGAGAAGGGATTGCTGCGTGACCATCCCCCCTGAGGGGTGATTTCTCGCTTTCTATCCCTATTTCTCCTCTCTCTGTCTTTCTGGCGAGCCCACGCACCCTATAGCGAAAATCTCTCAAAAAAAAAAAAAAAAAGATGAGACTTGAAGAATGAGACTATTCTACAAAGAGCTTGGGAAAATGTTCTAAACAGAGAAACAGCAAGTAACGCGGTCTGAGGGAGGAAAAGACAGAATGTTTAAAGACTAGTGTGGCTATAGCATAATGAACAAAGAGAAGAGGGTTTAAGACAAGGTTGGAGAGTGCTCACTTTGGCAGCACACATACTAAAATTGGAACAATACAGAGAAGATTAGCATGGCCCCTGTGTAAGGATGACATGCAAATTTGTGAAGTGTTCCATATTTTTCAGTTCCATTATTGGGAATTCAGGAAAACAATTTATTATCTCTTTTAGCTCACTGTTTCTGATTCAAAGATATAGCTTCATTTCATTTCATATTTTTAAAAAAGCAATTAAAGTATGTTTAATAGCAGGAAAAAAAAAAAAAAAAGACAAGGTTGAGGGCCAGCAGGTGACATGGTGGTTAAAGACTTTAGACTTCCACATGGCCAACTGCAGTACTAGTACCAGTCCTAGTTACTTGCTTTCTCACTTTCTCTTTCTGTCTCTCTCTGGTGAGTGCACATGTCCTATAGCATATTAATAATAACAATTAATAAATAAAAATTAAAATAATTCTTGGGGCCTGCAGGTGGCATGATAGTTAAGGGCACTGGACTCCCACATGGCCAATTACAGTTCGGGTCCTGGACCTGGTGGCTTGCTTTCGCACTTTCCCTCACTCTCTTTCTCTGTCTCTCTCTGATCAAACTGGAAAATAATAATAATAATAATAATAAATAAAGTGAAATAAAATAATTCTTTTTAAAAAATTAAAATAATTCTTAAGGGAAAAAAAAGAATGTGGATCTTAACAACAGGAAGCAAGTTTTGAACAAAGTAGTAATATAATCTCATTTTCTCTTTCTTTTTAAATGGAGATATAATTTGCATGCAATATCTGATAGGGGGATGGCCTATCCAGTTTAGTGGTTAAAGGAGCTGGATCCCACCTGGCCAATCATGGTTCAAATCTCAGCCCTAGTGGTTTGAAAAAAAAGAAATATACAGATAGTATGAGGAGACTTCAAAGAGTTCATGGAGAGCCAACTAGTGGTACCATGGTTAAGGCAGGTGGATCCCACATGGCTGACTCTGCAGTTCTAGTCCTGGACCTGGCAGCTTGGAAATCATGCTGGGCATGTTTGTGTTTATGCCTAAAACCCCTAGAGGAGAACAGAGGAGAAGGGATTGCAATGTGGACATTCCCCTGGGGGTGATTTCTTACTCTTTTTCTGTCTCTCTCTGGTGAGTTCCCTTGGTTGAGGGGAGAGGGAGTTCATGGAAAATAGAAATAACGTATGAGATTATTTGGTGCCAAAATTTTTTGAAATCCATGTTTTTTCATAATACACATTTTCTATGCCTTTTCTGAAAATCTCTAATAAGTGTATAGTGTGATGAGTTCTGACAACTGAACTGCCAAACTGGTTTCCAAAGGGATCAAACTATTTTTACATTCCCACTAGCAACATATGAGAGTTCTGTGTGTTCATCCACATTTGGTATTTATGTTTTGCGTTAATTTTTAGTAATTCTAGTGGATGTTGAATGGTATCTCATTGTGGTTTAATTTGCACTTTGTTCATACATAATAATGTTTAGGATTTTTTCATATGTTTACTGGCCATGTATATATCTTCTTTTTTTTCTTAAGAATTATTTTCTTTAATGTTATTTACTTATTTTAATTTGACCAGAGAGAGACAGAGTGAGAGAGGAGAGAGAGAGAAAGTGGGAAAGCAAGCTGCCAGGTCCAGGACTAGAACTGAAGTCAGCTATGTGAGAGTCCAGTGCCCTTAACCACCATGCTACCTGCCAGCCCCTGTATATCTTCTTTTGTGAATCATCTGTTCAGGTTTTGTTTCATTTTAAAATTGGGATTGTAGTCTTTTTATTATTGTGCAGGAGTTGTTTGTACACAAGTCCTTTGTCAGATATGTGTATTGTGAGTATTCTCTCTTAGATTAAGGTTTGTCTATTCATTCTCAGTGTATTTTGAAGACCAGAATTAAAGAAAACATTTTTAGTTGGCGATAATTTTTTTTAAGAATTATTTAATTTAACTTTATTTATACACGTTTTCATTTTAATTTGACCAGAGAGAGAGAGAGAGAGAATGTGAGAAAGCGAGCCACCAGGTTCAGGACTTGAACCATAGTCACCCATGTGGGAATCCAGTGCCTTTAACCACCACGCCAACTGCTGGCCCCAGGCGATAATTTTTAAATTATGGAAAAATTTTAAAAATAATTAACTATAGGGGACAGCAAGTGAGTGGTGGTTAAGGGCGCTGGACTCTCACATGGCTGACTGTAGTTCATGTCCCAGAACTAGCGGCTTGTTTTCTCACTTTCCATCTCTCTCCTCTCTCTCTCTCTCACTCTATTTCTCTCTGGTCAAATTTAAAATAATAAATAAATAAATATAATGATAACTACAAAAATCACTTATATTTCCTTTACCTAGATTCATCTATTATTAGCATTTTATCCTATGTGCTTTATCATTTTCACTGTCTTTCTCTATTATAGAGACAGACACAGGAACCAGCAGTTAGCATAATGGCTATGTCGCTGGACTCCCATGTAGACCACGGTTCGCGTCCCGGACCCGGTGGCTTAAAACTCACGCCGGGCAGGTGTGTGTGCGTGCCCAAGATCCCGAGAGGAGAATGGAGGAGAAGGGATTGCCGCGTGACCATCCCCCCTGGGGGGTGAATTCTCGCTTTCTGTCTCTATGTCTCTCTCTGTCTGTCTGGCGAGCACACACTCCCTATAGCGAAAAACCTCTCCAAAAAAAAAAAAATAGACAGACACACATACACAAAGCTTTTCTTTCTCTAAATGATTTGAGAATAAATTGTAAACCTTATGGCTTTTTTGGGGGGAAGGGGAGAGGTTTTTGCTATAGGGCACATGTGCTCACTAGAAAGACAGAGAGAGAGAGACAGAGAGACAGAAAGCGAGAAATCACCCTGCAGGGGGGATGGCCATGCCACATCCCTTCTCCTCCATTCTCCTCTCGGGATCTTGGGCACGCACACACACCTGCCCGGCGTGAGTTTTAAGCCACCGGGTCCAGAACTTGAACCATGGTCAACTACACGGGAGTCCAACAACATAGCCATTACACCAACTGCTGGTCCCAACCTTATGACTTTTTATCCCTAAATAGGGTGTATTTCCTAAGACTAAGTATATCCTATTACCTAATCACAGAATATTGATAAACTTTCTCAAATTTTATACATTATTATAATAATTAGTCTACCATCCATACTCCAGTTTTATTAACTGACCCAATAATGTCCATTATGGCATCTCTCCTTCTATGACCAGGCATTGCATTTAGTTATCATGTCTATTTAATACTCTTTAATCTGGAACATTCCTACAGGCTTTCTTTGTCTTTTATGATGTTGACATTAATAAAACAGAACATTGCTCATTTGGGTTTGTCTGATGCTTTCTCATAATTAGATTCATGTTGTACATTTATAACTAGACTATTACATAAATTCTGTGTGCTCTCTTCAAGGTTTAATATCTAGAGGCACACAATATCCATTTGCCCTTTATGCAATGTTAATTGTGATCATCTGGTTAAGTTGTCTGATTCCTCTGCTATGGAGTTACTAGCTTTTCCTTGGTAACAAAACATCAATGGAGATACATCTAAGATCATGCAAATATCCTGAACCTCATCAAAATCTGCCCTTAGGTTTAGCATTCATTGATATTCATTAGGATGTCTACAAAATGATTTTTTAAAGAATTATTTTATTAATTACCATTGTTTTATATATGTTTTTAATTTGACCAGAGAGAGACAGAGAAGGGAAAGTAAGAAATCAAGCTGCCAGGCCCAGGTTCAGGACTCTAACTGTGGTCAGCTCTGTGGGAGTCCAGCACTTTAATGACCACACCTGCTGGCCCCTATAACATGATTTTACAACCTCAACATCCCTTCCATATTTACCACTAAGCATTAGGCATTCTACAATATGCAAAAGTCTTCTCTCCTTATTTATTTATTTATTTATTTATTATGAGTTAAAATTCTATATTTCTAGTTTTTAATTTTTTTTAAGTTTATTTATTTACTTCTTTGTGGGAGGGTACCTTTAAAAGAGTCTTCATGCTATGATCTTATCTGTAGCTACAGTCAGCCAATATCATGGGTATATATTCAAGTGCCTGGTGTGTATGGTGTGCATAGGAAGCCCCTGAAGTGTGAACCTGGGACTTACCTATATGGTTTCAGGATCAAGAAGCATTGTAGTATCACTGCACCAGTGTTGCCAGCTGAGATTTTTGGTTTTTAATTATTACTAATTATTATTGTCCTTAATTATTTTGGTGCTAAAATTGTCCCAGATATGGTCAGTAAGAGTTCTTTTAAGCTGGCTCCTTTGTCCTTTATGTGCTTATCATTATTTTCAGTCATTCTTAACTTTAGAGCATAATGAAATGTTTTAATCTTATTTTGTACCTCCTATACCCTATGCTCTGAAATAAACTATTTCCCCAAGGAAATAGTTTACAAAGTAATTTTTTTAAGTGCACAGACAGTAAAATTAATTTTGTGTACCATTCATTTAAATACATGTACAGATTCATATAACCACTGTTACAAATAGGATACGGGACAGTTTCCTCATTCCGAAAACACTATCTCAACCAAGTGGTGGTGTAGTGGTGATGGAATGTAACTTGGACTCACATGGGAGAGGTCTTGAGTTTGTGTTTCAGAACCTTACTAAGCATGCCAGGCACATACATGCATGATCATAATACAGGCTGGTTGAGACTGGGGGTCACAGTGTAAACACTTTGGGGGGGGAGGAGTGCCCGTCTCTCTGTCTCTGTCTTTCTCTATCATAAAATAACTAAATAAATGAACTTAAAAAAAAGTCTTGGGGCCAGCAGGTAGTAGTTAAGGCACTGGACTCCATATGGCCAAGCGTGATTCAAGTCCTGGACCTGGCAGCTTGCTTTCTCATTTTTTTTCTCTCTCTTGCTGGTGAGTGAATGTGCCCCAGAGCAAACTTAAAAATAATAATAAATAAAATTAAATAAATATATTTTTTAAATCTACCAAAAAAACCCACAGTCTCTTTTCTTTCACTTTGCAATTGTACTTCCTCTTCCCACCCATCCCTAACTAACCCCTGGCAACCACTCATTTTGTCTCCATCACTATGACTTTGTACTACTAAAATTTTGTTTTTCTGGAGATATCATTTAAAAATGAACTAATACAATATGTGAACTGTGAAACCAACAGGGACTGGCAATACCTTTTCTAATATGATCTAAAACCATGAATTCAATTCCTTTAATAGTTATAGAACTATTAAGGCTATCTACTTATAGTTCAGGTAGAGTGAGTTTTGGTAGTTTGTGGTTTTTAAGGAATTTGTCTATTTCATCTAAGTTGTATTTATATGCAAAAAGTTGTTCACAGTTGTCCCTTATTATCTCTTAAATGCCTGGGGGGGTCTATCTCTATAGATTCTTTGTATCTTCACTCTCTTTTTTTGTCAGATTTGGAAGAAGTCTATTAATTTTATTTCTTTTCAAAGAACTAGCTTTCAGTGTTCTTTCTCCCCACATCCCTTTGTTTTCAATTTCAATAGTTCCTGCTCTTATTATTATTTAATTCTTTCTCTCTGTCTGAGATTTAGTTTGCTTTTTTCATTCTAATTTCTTAATATGCAAAATTATTTGATTTGAGACTTCTTTTATAATAAAAGCATTTGATGCTATAAATTTCCCTTTAAACACTGCTTTGTCTATATTCTAATTTTTTTTGGGGGGGAGAGGTTTTTGCTATAGGGCACGTGCAGTCACCAGAAAGACAGAGAGAGACAGAGAGACAGAAAGTGAGAAATCACCCCCAAGAGGGGATGGCCATGTCACAATCCCTTCTCCATTCTCCTCTCGGGATCTTGGGCACACACGCACATGTGCCCAGCGTGAGTTTAAGACACCGGGTCTGGGACTCAAACCACAGTCGACTTCGTGAGAGTTCAGCGACATAGCCATTACACTAACTGTTGTTAGAAAAATATTCTAATATTTTTGATTTATTGTATTATCATTTTTGTTCCTTTCAAAATATTTTATAATTTTACTTGAGATTTACTCTGTGATAAATTTATTAGAAGTATGTTGATTATTAGAAGTATGTTGTTTAATATCTAAATGTTTGTATATTTCCCTGTAATCGCTCTTATTTTAATTTCTAGACTAATTTCCATTATTGTCAGAAAACATACTTTACATGATTTTCTCTAAACCTTTAAATCGTTGGATCCAGGGCACTCATATGCATGTCCAATGTGTTTTAGGCTGACTGGGCCCAATTTTGAACAGTGGCCTTTATGGCTTCCAGCATTGCAGTTTGTCATGCTACCATCTGTGTCACCACAGCCAGGCCACTCAACTTTCTTTTGATTAGTGTTTCTCTGTTATATTTTTTCCCAGCCTTTTACTTTTTTTTTTCCTTTGAAGAAATTTTTGCTATAGGGCATGTGTGCTCACCAGAAAGACAGAGAGAGACAGACAGACAGAAAGCAAGAAATCACCCCGCATGGGGAATGGCCAAGCTACAGTCCCTTCTCCTCCATTCTCCTCTCTGGATCTTGCACACGCAGACACACAGGCCTGGCTTGAGTTTAAGTCACCTGGTCCGGGATTCGAACCACGGTTGACTACATGGGAGTCCAGCGACATAGCCATTATGATATCTGCTGGTATCTCCACCCTTTTACTTTTAATCGAGCTGTATCATTATATTTGAAATCAGTTTTTTTTTTCCTATTAGTTTACCAGAGGGTGTGTGCACTCAAAGGGGAGAGAGAGAGAACACACCCTTCAGGGATATGGTCACACTACAATCCCTTCACCTCCATTCTACCTCTTCTTGGGATTTGGGGCATGCATGCACACATACTTGGCATGCTTTACAGGCCACTGGGTCTAGGACTCAAACTGCATCATTAGCTATGTGGGATCCAGTTGCCTCAATCACCATGCCACCAGTTGGCCACTAAAATTAGCTTTTTTTAATAGACAGTATATAGTTGGTTCATTAAAAAAAAAAAATCCATGCTGGCAATTTTTTTAATAATTATTTTATTTATTTATATTTATTTAATTTGACCAGAGAGGGACAGAGAGAGAGAGAGAGAGAGAGAGAGAGAGAAGCCGTCAGATCTGGAACTTGAACCATGGTCAGCCATGTGGAAGTCCAGTGCCCTTAACCACCACACCATCACCATTGCAGACTCAGATAGTTTGTTTTTTAATAGGTCGGTTCAGACCATCTACATTTAATGTAATAATTAATATGTTTGAATGTAGGGCTATTATTTTATTTTTTTTCTTCTTTTTTTATATTTCTGTTTCCTTTTTCCTGTGCACTTGCAAAGGGTGATGACCACACAGCAGTCTCTTCTCCTCCATTCTCCTCTCAGATTTTGGGCATACATGCACACATGCCAGTAAGTTTTTCAAGCTCCTGGGTCCAAGACTCAAAACACACAGTCACCAGGTGAGATCCTTAACCACCACCCATGGGCTGTCCCACAGTCTACTTTTAGTCAATGTTTGACCAATTCAAGTAGAATGCAGAAACGCTTCCACTGCTTGTATTATTCCCTTTACCTTCTCCCATAATGATGTAGTTGTCTAATATATTACATCTGCACAGATAGAAAACCCAATTAGATGATATTGTAATTTTTGTTTTTAACCATTGAACATCTTAAAGCACTCTGAGAATAATAGTAGATTGTATTTACTCAGATATATACGATTTCTGTTGTTCCTCCTCCATTTCTAATGTTTGTTTCATTGTGATGTTTCTGGTATCATTTTTTTTTTGTCTCTTTTCAGTAATTCTTTTGCAGTAGATCTACTGGCAATATAGTCTCTTAGTTTCCTTCATCTGAGAATATCTTTATTTCTCCTTCATTTCTCAAAGATAATTTCACTGGATATAAAATCTGAGTTAACATTTATTTAGCATGTTTAGAATGCCCTTTCACTTCTTTATGTCCTACACAATTTCTGATGAGAAATCCACAATCATTCAAATACTTGTTTTCCTATAAGTACTATGTCATTTTTACCCTATCTAGTTTAAGTATTTTTTCTTTGTTGTTAGTTTTCAGTAGTCTGATTATGAAGTGTCATATTATTATTTCTTATTCTTTATTTTTGGGGGGGTTTGTTGAGCTTTTTGAACTTGTAGACTTATGTCTTTCATTAATTTGGGGAAGTTCTCAACTATTATTTCTTCAACCATAATTTTAGTACTGCACTCTTTCTCCTCTCTGAAATGTCAATGACTTAAATGTTAGACCTTTTTGTATTGTTATCTGAGGCTTTGCTCATTAAAAAAAAAGAAGAAGAAAAAAAATCTTTGCTGTTCAGATTCACTAATTTCTATTGCTCTATCTTCAAGTTCACTTGAACCTCACTTTTTTTTTAACCTCTATTCTACTGTAGAACCTAACAGTGAATTTTCACTTTTGACTATTTTATTTTTCAGTGGAGTATGTATTGATAGTAATATCCTCTCAGTCCTAATATTTGTAATTTAAGATTTTTAAAAAATCAATCTAGTTGGGGACCAGCAGTTAGCGTAATGGCTATGTCAATGAACTCCCACGTAATCGACTGCGGTTCGAGTCTTGGACCCGGTGGCTTAAGCTCAGGCCAGGCGCATGTGCATGCATGCCCAAGATCCTGAGAGGAGAATAGAGGAGAAGGGACTGCAGCATGGCCATCCCCCTTGGGGGATGATTTCTCGCTTTCTGTCTCTCTCTGTCTCTCTCTGTCTCTCTGGCAAGCACACGTGCCCTATAGCAAAAAAAACTCTCAAAAAAAAAAATCAGTCTAGCTGAAGGTAATCAATTTAGTAACTATTTCAAAGAACCAATATCTTATTTCATTTATTTTTCTTGATTTTTCCCCATATTCTATTTAATTTATTTCCATGCTTACGCTTATAATGTTCTTTCTTTTGCTAACTCTGGGTTTAATTTGCCTTTTTCTCCAGCATCTTTATTTTTTTTAAATAATTATTAAATTTAATTAATTAATTAATTAGACCAGAGAGGGACAGAATGAGAGAGAAAGGAAAAGTAAGAAAGCAAGCCACCAAGTCTGGTACTTGAACCACAGTTGGCCATGTGGGAATCCAGTGCCCTCAACCACCAAGCCACCTACCAGCCCTTCCAAGCATATTACTGTGAATATTTAGATCACTAGATTTTTTTCTTTTCTTTCTTTTTTTTTTTGGTGGAGGGAGAATTTTTTGCTATAGGGCACATATGCTTGCCAGAAAGGCAGAGATAGAGAGACAGAAAACAAGAAATCACCCCATAGGGAGGGATGGTCACACTGCAATCCCTTCTCCTCCATTCTCCTCTCGGGATCTTGGGCAGGCACACATATGCGCCTGGCATGAGTTTAAGCCACCAGGTCCAGGACTTGAACCGTGGTTGACTACATGGGAGTCCAGTGACATAGCCAATATGCCAACTGCTGATCCCTATCACTAGATTTTAAATCCTTCTTTTTCTTTTTTTTTCCTCCACTGCTGTACTTTATTTTCCTTACATAACAACCTATTACTGGGGCCTAATAGTCTCACATAACAGTAGAAAACAAAATTCATCATCTCTTAAAGAATTGAGAATTGTGTACAAAAACTTTGCATAAATTAAAAAGATGAATTTATAGGTATAAATGCAAACTGTTTCCAACTCAAGGCAAATAATAGCCCAGGTGTTCTGGCAGGGAAACATGGTATAAAAAAGGAACTGGGTCCTAAAGTTTGGACTCTCCAACCAGGTTAAGACCAGCAAGACAGAAATGACAACTGGTTCAGAACTCCCACCTGCCTCTAGAGGAATCCTGGAATAGGCAGCTCAAGAAATTAATACCCTGCACAGATCGAGAGGCTGGTGGGCATGCACCCCCATGCCTAGGCTTCTGGCCCCAATTATGTCCTCACCTCAGCCACCAGGTGCCCAAGTCACATGTACTAAGCTTTTAAATCAAAGATATGTACAGGGTATCGAACATACACCATGGAACAACTAACTTGACTACAAGGTCAAGATCAGCTGGGACCAGCAGTTAGCGTAATGGCTATGTCGCTGAACTCTCATGTAGTCAATCACTGTTTGAGTCTTGGACCTGGTGGCTTAAACTCATGCTGGGTGCGTGTGCGTGCATGCCCAAGATCCCGAGAGGAGAATGGAGCAGAAGGGATTGTGGTGTGGCCATCCCCCCGGGGGGTGATTTCTCGCTTTCTGCTCTCTGGCAAGCGCACATGCCCTGTAGCAAAAACCTCTCCAAAAAAAAAAAAAAAAAAAAAAAAGAAAAGAAAAGAAAAGAAAGATTACCAACAAGCTCTATGATCCAGTGCTGATATCAGATACAAGCTTCAAGGACAAATTTCTTTTCGTGAGGCTAGCACAAAGCGTACATGTTTGCCCAGGCAAATTTACACTCTGAATTCACTCATGCAGCAAATGCTATGCATCTGCTTACAGTCGGCCTAGAAGCAATTACGGTGGACGATAGAGGAGCCCAGCTCATCTACTCCTGCTTGTTGATCCATATCTGCTGGAAGGTGGACAACAAGGCCAGGATAGAGCCACTAATTCACAGCGAGTGCTTGCTCTAGGGTGGAGGTGTGGGGCAATGATCTTTATCTTTATGGTGCTGGGTGCCAGAGCTGTGATCTCCTTCTGCATCTGGTTGGCGATGCCTGGATACGTGGCAGTGTTGTGGACAGCACTGCGTTGGCATATAGGTCCTTGGACATGTCCACATCACACTTCATGATGAAATTGAAGGTGGTCTCCTGGCTGCCGCAGGACTCCATGCCCAAGAAGGACCACTGGAACAGCGCCTATAGACACTGGAAGTGTTTGTTGCAGATGGTGATGACCTGGCCATCAGTCAGCTAGAAGCTCTTTTCCAGGGAGGAGGAGGATGCGACCGCTGCTGTTTCCTACTCAAAGTCCAGGGCAATGTAGCACAACTTCTTCTCGATGTTGTACAGAATTTCTCGTTCTGCCATGGTGATGAAGCTGTAGCTATGCTCAGTAAGGATCTTCATGAGGTAGTCCCTCAGGTCCAGGTCAGCCAGGTCCAGACACAGGATGGCATGCAGGAGGGCTTAGCCCTCATAGATAGGCACCATGTGGGTGACCCTGTTGTCTGAGTCCATGACAATACCGGTGGTGGGATCAGAGTCAAATAGGGACAGCCCCATCTGGATGGCCATGTACCTGACTGGGGTGTTGAAGGTCTCAAACATGAGCTGGGTCATCTACTTTCCATTGGCTTTGGGGCTCAGGGGGGCCCTCTGTCAGCAGCACAAGGGCCACCCACAGCTCGTTGTAGATGGTGCCATGCCAGATCTTCTCCATGTCATCCCGGTGGTGATGATGCCATGCTTGTTGGAATACTTCAGGGTTAGGATGCCACGCTTGCTCTGGGACTCACCCACGTTTAAGTCCTTCTATCCCATGCCCATCATCATGCCCTGAAGCCTGGGGCACCAGAGAATGGAGGGGAACACAGTTCTACAGAAGACCTGCTTTGCACATGCTGGAGCCATTGTCGATGATGAGCATGATCACTTCTTTTTCCTTGGTGATCTGTGGAGGCAGCCACCTCAGAGGAGTGGGGCTGTGGAGCGGTATAGGACATCGGGCCGGAGGCTGCGAGTGACTCTTTTTTTTTTAAGAGAGATTCTTTGGTATAGAGTGCATGCACTCTGAAGGGACAGAGAGAGGCAGAGAAACAGAAAGTGAGAAATCATCCCCCAGGGAGATGCCATGCCACAAACCCTTCTCCCCCATTCTCCTCTTGGGAATTTGGGCACCCACAGATCCACCCCCAGCAAGAGTTTTAAACCACCTGTCGGGGACTTCACCCATCATTAACTACGTTGGAGTCCAGCCAGGTAAGCATTACATCATCTGCTGGTCCAGAAATCTTCTTTTTTTTTAATACAGACATTTAGAGGGGCCAGTACATGGTATGGTGGTTAAGAAGTTGAACTCCAGCTCTCCAAGAAATGCTGAAGGGAATGCTATACCAGAAAAACTAAAGTCAGATACACAGAAATAAGATTACAAGAACCAACCAAGAGAATGGCCAGTCTAATGGTAAGGGCAAGTCTGGAGTTGAAATGTTAACTTCCAGAGTTTAAATGGAAAGATCAGAACAAAGTGACACTGCAAATTTGATAGAAGAGAAGATTAATTACGTGAGTCTGAACTAATGAAATAGAATTTTCTTTTTACTTTAAACTAAAACATTATTGATTTTCTTTGATGTTTTGATTTCTATGTTTAAGGATTTTTGAGTTCTCTTGAAGTGTTGATAGGTTCATCTACCTACTATTTGAAGTGAATCCTAACCTTTTTCCTGGATTTAAGTTTTAAGTAAATTTCTCTTAACATTTTTATTTTTTAAAATTTTTAAAAAGAATTATTTTAACTTTATTTATTATTATTATCATTATTATTTTCCAGTTTGATCAGAGAGAGACAGAGAGAGAGAGAGGAAGTGAGAAAGCAAGCCACCAGGTCTGAGACTTGAACCGTGGTTGGTCATATGGGAATCCAGTGCCTTTAATCACCATGCCACCTTTTGGTCCCTGCTTGAAATATTTTAAGGACCAGCAGTTAGCGTAATGGCTATGTTGCTGGACTCCCATGTAGACAACCGTGGTTCAAGTCTTGGATCCGGTGGCTTAAACTCATGCCAGGCGTGTGTGCGTGTGTGCCCGAGATCCCGAGAGGAGAATGGAGGAGAAGGGATTGCGGTGTGGCCATCCCCCCTGGGGGGGGTGATTTCTCACTTTCTATCTCTCTGTCTCTCTGTCTTTCTGGTGAGCGCACGCGCCCTATAGCAAAAAACTCTCAAAAACAAAAAAAAACTTGTTTAAAATTTTCTTTTGTAATTTTCTCTGACCCATGGGTAAATAAGGGACATGTTTGCTTAATTTCAAAATATTTGGAAATTCTTACAGATAACTTACTGATTTCTAATGTAATTATCTTGTATATAACAGACAAGAGACTATTATTTCTCTTTCAAAATGTATTAGATTTAGGGACCAGCAGTTAGCGTAATGGCTATGTCACGGGACTCCCATGTAGTCAACCGTAGCTCGAGTCCCAGACCCGGTGGCTTAAACTCACGCCAGGTGCGTGTGCATGCGTGCCCAATATCCCTAGAGGAGAATGGAAGAGAAGGGATTGCAGCGTGGCCATCCCTCCTCGGGGGTGATTTCTCGCTTTCTATTTCTCTGTCTCTCTCTGTCTTTCTGGTGAGCGCACGCGCCCTATAGCAAAAAAAACCTCTCCAAAAAAAAAAACAAGCACAAAAAGTATTAGATTTATTTGAAGATCAATCATATGGTCTATATTAATAAATATTTTAGATATACTTGAAAAGAATGTATATTTTCAATTTTGAGTGGAGAGTTCAATAAATGGCAATTAGATCCAGTTTGTTTACATTGTATTACTAAAGATTTTTTTTTTACTGATTTTGTGAATTGCTGTTCTATCAATTGCTAAGAGAAAGGTATGAGATCTCTAAGTATAACTGTGTTTGTCTACTTTTTCCTTACATCTGCCAGGTTTTGCTTCATCTATCTTGAAACTTTACATGCATACATATTTAGAATTTTATGTCTTTTTAATAAATAGACTCCACCTTTATTTTTTAGTTTGCTATATGGTGTGTGCACTCCTGAAGAAAGAGAAAGAGAGGGAAGAAGAGAGAGAGAAAGAACCCCTGCAACTCCAGAGGGAGGGCCACAATACAATCCCTTCTTTTCCATTCTCCTCCTAGGATTTTGGACACACACACACACACACCCAGCATGTTTTTTAAGCCATCAGGTCGAAGACTTGAACCGTGAAGACAGCCACGTGGGATCCAGCCACCTTGAAGACACTTTGAAGAGCTCATGGGAAATGGAGTTAAGTACAAGATTTTTTTGTGCAAAAATTTTTTTTTAATATTTTTTAAAAGAATTATTTTATTTAACTTTATTTATTATTATTATCATTATTATTTTCCAGTTTGATTAGAGAGACACAGAGAGAGAGAGAGGAAGTGAGAAAGCAAGCCACCAGGTCCGAGACTTGAACCATGGTCAGCCATGTGGGTGTCCAGCGCCTTTTACCACCATGCCACTTGCCGGCCCCATGCAAAAATGTTTTTAAATCCATGCACAGTTTTTCATAATATACATTGTCTATAAGATTTTGAAGACTCCTAGTATATGTGCATCTTTTTGTAAACAATGTACACTTTAGTGCAATCTGCCATTGGTGTGTTTAGTATGTCTGTATTAGTTTTCTATAGATGTGTAATGAATTAAAACAAGATTAGCAGGGCCAGCGGATGGTGTAATGGTTACATCGCTGGACTTCCACATAATCAATCGCAGTTCGAATCCCAGCAGCTTAAAACTCACACCAGGCACTTGTGTGTGTGTGCCCAGAATCTCAAGAAGAGAATGGAGGAGAATGCAAAAGGGTTTACAGCATGGCTGATCCCCTAGAAGATGATTTCTTGCTTTCTGTCTTTCCAGCAAGTGCACGTGCCCTATAACAAAAATCTCTCTCAAACAACAACGAAAAACAAGATTAGCAGCTTCTTAACTCACAGTTCTATAGGTCAGGAGTCTGTAATGCCATGGCAGGGTTACTGCTAAGTCTTGCAAGGCTCAAATCAAGGTGTTGGCTACTGGCATTCTTTCTATTTTTCTTTTTTTTAATATGGAACACTTCATGAATTTTCATGTCATCCTTGCTCAGAGGCCATAGCTAATCTTCTCTGTATTGTTCTGATTTTGGTATCTGTCATTCCTTTTTTTTTTTTTTTGGGGGGCATGTGTTCACCAGTTTTTTTTTTTTAGGGTGCATGTGTTCACCAGAGACACAGAAAGAGACAGGGAGACAGAAAGGGAGAAATCACCCCTAACCACCACCCAGGGGGATGGCTGCACTGCAATCCCTTCTCCTCCATTCTCCTCTCGGGATTTTGGGCATGCATTTACACATATCTGGTGTGAATTTTAAGCTGCCAAGTCCAGGACTTGAATCACAGACAATTATATGGGAGTCCAGAGATGTAACCATTATGGTATCTGCTAGTCCTAATACTGGCATTCTTATATGTAGGGAGAATCTGCTTCAAAACTCATTCAAGGTTATTTGTAGAATTCAGTTCCTTGGGATTACATGGCTGGATTTCTCATTTCCTTGCTGGCTATTAGCTGGTGGTTTTTCTCATCTAGAGGCCACATGTATTACTTCTTCTCTAGCTGCCTCACAATTTAGTAGAAATAAAATCTTTCAAGGCCAGAGGCAGAATCTCCTTCACTTTAGAACTTCCTCACAGTTTGAAACACTCTGACTTCTGCTACCAGAGAAAGAAAATTCTCTTCTTGTAAAGAGTTTATGTGGACACCAGCAGGTGGCATGGTGGTTAAGGTGCTGGACTTCCAACCACAGTTCAAGTACTGGACCTGGCAGCTTGAAATGTTAATTAACTGTGAAGCTGTGGAATTTGGGACACAAATGTCAGTAAGTGAAAAAAGTGTGAGGGCTGGCCCTGATAGCTAGTGATTAAGAGCACCAGATCCAACATGGACAACTATAATTTGAATTCCAGTCCATGAGGCTTGAAAAATACACCAGGCACAAAATCTGTGTACCCAAAATCTGACAGGATGGAGAAATGACTGGTGGAGAAGGGACTGTGATGTGTCCACCTCCCACTGAATGTTGCTTTCTCCCACTTTCTCTGTTTCTGGTGAGTACATGAACCCTCTAGAAATTTTTTAAGAATTATTTTATTTAATTTTATTTATTCATTCAATTATTATTATCTTAAACTTGACCAGAGAGAGAAAGAGAGGGAAAGTGAGGAAGCAAGCCACCAGGTCCGGGATTCGAACCATGGTCATGTGGGAGTGCCCAGCACCTTAACTACCATGCCACCTGCTGGTCCCTGAACCCTCTAGAAATTACAAAAAAAAAAAGTTGATTTTTAAAAAGGAAATTTTTATCATCTTAAATACTACATTTTTTATTTTCCAAGGTAAAACTAATTGGGTATAATAATTTTACCTCTCTTGGGGACCAGCAAGTGGCATGGTAGTTAAGGCGCTGGACACTCCCATGTGGCTGACCATGGTTTAAGTCCTGGACCTGGTGGTTTCCTTTCTCACTTTCTTTCTGTCTCTGTGTCTCTCTCTGGTTCAAATTAAAATAATAAATGAATAAATAAAGTTAAATAAATAATTCTTAAAAAAATCATTTTACCTCTCTTCTGCTACATGTTATAAGTGAAATAAATGATATAAAAATATTTTATTGAACTCAAGGGTGTTCTGGGGCTATCAAAATTAGGGTGATATTGCTTAGAAAAGTTTGAACTCTACAAAAATTTGCTGGAAATGTTTATTTACAAGTGCTTTACCATAGAATGAAAGAGCTTTAGTTAAGAGGGGAAATAGCATCATGTAAAATGCCCATGATTAAAGAGAAACAGCTGCATTAAAGAGTTGCATGGCCCAAACTGTTTGATTTTAATTTTTAGGAGTATAATTGGCCTCAATGGGTTTGTGAAAGATTTGGAAACAAAAGGACACCAGAGAAAAACAAATAATGACTCAAGAACTGCTAACGCAAGACAATGAGATTCATTTCAGCCTAAATAGTCCCTTAAAGCACATTCTCTGCAAAGTAGGAAAATATTTCAATTAAAATTTCCTAAACCTGCCTTGGAACTTTATTTAAGAAGCTATAAATATATCAGATTTTTAAAAATGGTCTCTAAAACTTTAATAATCTTCCTTTCCAAAGAATTTTATATTTCCCTGTTCTTTGACCCGAGATTCTCATCACTTAGGGGTGAAAGCTTCTGAAAGATTAAGTCTTGAATCAGTCTTAGTTTATAGTCTTAGATTAAGCTAATAGTATTTCTCTTTTTTTTTTGGAGAGGTTTTTGCTATAGGGCACGTACGCTTGCCAGACAGACAGAGACAGAGAGACAGAAAGTGAGAAATCACCCCCGGGGGGATGGCCATGCCACAATCCCTTCTCCTCCATTCTCCTCTTGGGATCTTGGGCACGCACACACACGCGCCCGGCGTGAGTTTAAGCCACCAGGTCCGGGACTCGAACTGTAGTCGACTACATGGGAGTCCAGCGACATAGCCATTATGCTAACTGCTGGTTCCAAGCTAATAGCCTTTCTCTAAAACCCTACTTTCATCAGCCCTTTATTGTCTATCACAGGGCTCAGCAGACTTTCTGTAAAGGCATTGTTGGCCAAAAGGTCTCTGGGGCAACTCTGCTAGTCAACTCTGCTTGCCTAAAAGCAACCACAGATATACCACATGCATACCAGTAAAGAGTGGGCATGGCTGTGCTCCAGTAATATTTTACTTACAAACACAGGAAGTGGGCCATATTTGGACTGCTTGATAATGTAGTTTTCTTTTCCCGGTCTATCTGATCAAATCTAAATGCTTCATTCTGGCATCTCAGCAGGAGTTTCATCATTTGTTTCTGCCTGATCTTCCATTGTTTCCCAACATTAAGTCTAGTTCCAGGCCAAGTATCCAAGCGTTTTCCAAATGCTGCACTGTCAGTACTTTGCATATGTGATCCCTTACCACAAATCATTTCTTCTCTTCACTCTATCCTTCTAAGTTCTTGTACCCTTCAATAAAGAAAGGTCCTCCTTGGGGCTGGCAAGTGGCGTGGTGGTTAAAGGTGCTGGATTCCCACATGGCTGACTGTGGTTCAAGTCCTGGACCTGGCAGCTTGTTTTCTCACTTTCCCTTTCTCTCTTTCTCTCTCTCATTCCATCCCTCTCTGGTCAAATTAAAATAAATGAATAAAAATAAATAAAATTTAAAAAATAAAAAAGAAGGGTCCTCCTCTAAAAGAGAATGCTGTCTTTTTCAATTGAGTATGGAGGGTCACACATGGAACAGTGAGGGAGGAAGAGGACACCGACCAGATTGACTGAATCAACCCTGGCAATCAATGGCATGAAAGCTATCACAGCCATATCATCCTTACATCCTGTGCTGCAGGTTCTACCCATCCTTTAGGGTCTGGCTATAGCTTCATTATGAAGCCCTCATGGATAACTCCAACAAACATACCTCTCTTTTCTCAACCCTTCATTTCTATCTATCTAGCAAAATATTTTGAACTTGTGTCAGAGCGTTTAGTCAATTATAATACTACAATACACCACCTTATGTAAGTATCAAATTGTCTTTTAGACAAATTTTGTCTAGAGAACAGAGGTCTACTCAGACTTGGATTTACTGTAAAGTTAATTAAACTTTAGCTTACTTCACTTGCTCAGGTCCCTATACTTAGGTTTATATTTATAATATATTCTCTTACTTAATGAGAGCCTCTAAATATCAGCTTCAGGATCCACAAAACCTAGATCTGCTCCCTGAGCTCACTACAAGGCAAGATACAAAGCTGGTCCAGAAGAGATTGCTAACTATTCCTTAATATTCATTTTCCTTGATGGAATGTCTACCCTGATGCCCCTAGATTGTTGCATAAGGGAAAAAATATATATCCATACACATATATCTTGGATGCCCCTAGATTGTTGCATAAGGGAAAAAAATATATATCCACACACATGTATCTAATTTAAGTCACTGTTTTTTTGGTCTCTCTGTAACACTAGCTTAGATCTTGCACCATAATCTGGTCACAATAAATGCTCAAAAATATTTATGGAACAAATTGTGGCCATTAACTAAAAAACAGATCGATGCGGACCTGCTATTCAGACTTATTCAGCAGCTCACCTTCCCCACAAATTTTTGCTAAATTTGTACTTTATAGGAAAAAAGAGTAATAGGATATATTTGCATAATAAAAGTGTGTGTAGTTATAACTGCATTTTCTGTTTGGGAGATGGCAATTTACTTTTGAAGCACCTATATAAGGCAAGTTAGAATAGTAGTTTATATAAGTACTCCCAAGTTATCTTCCTATTACTAGGTCTTTAAGCTAGGTCAATAAGCAAGGAATTTAAAAGCATATGTTGGGGCCAGTAGTGGGAGTAATGGCTATGTCGCTGGACTCGAGTCCCGGACCTGGTGGCTTAAACTCATGCCGGGCATGTGTGTGTGCGTGCCCAAAATCCTGAGAGGAGAATGGAGGAGAAGGGATTGTGGTGAGGCCATCCACCCTGGGGGGGCGATTTCTCGTTTTCTGTCTCTCTGTTTCTCTCTGTCTTTCTGGCGAGCACACGCACCTTATAGCAAAAACCTCTCAAAAAAAAAAAAAAAGCATATGTCTAGTGGTGTATTGTAGTGCCATAGGTTATTTTTCAATGATATCATGCAAGACTGCACTAGAATACTACAATTCTATCCATACAAAAAACATATATTAGAAAAGTGCCAGAAAGCGACAAGACATACTACAACATGATAATATAAATCTGACATAATCATCTATTTATTCTGAATATTACTATGGGTACACAATAAAGTACAAATTTATAAACAAAATATGTAGTCTTGTGTGATTGTGACTGCCTCATGTAGTAAATACTAACCTACTGAGGGAATAAGACAAAGACTGAGAAAGGGGAGACTCACATAGACTGAGAAAGGGGATTTGAGGTTTTGGAGAACTTGTTGTTAAGTCTCAGTGGTTGTTAAACAGGTAGACTACTAAGTATTGTATAGGTGGCCTCATTTAAACAAACTACTTTGGGTTGGTAGATGTTGTGGTGGTTAGGGCATTGGACTACCACATGGCCGACTGCAGTTCGAGTCCTGGACCTGGCTTTCTTACTTTCTCTTTCTCTCTTCGGTCAAATTAAAAAATAGTAATAATAGGGGCTGGCAGGTGGCGTGGTAGTTAAGGGCGCTGGACTCTCACATGGCTGATTGTGGCTTGAGTCCCAGACCTGGTGGCTTGCTTTCTCCCTTACTCTCTTTCTTACTCTGTCCTTCTCTGGTCAAATTAAAATAAATAAATAAGTAAATAAAGTTAAATAAAGTTAAATAAAATAATTAAAAAAAAAAAAGGGACCAGCAGTTGGTTTAATGGCTATGTTGCTGGACTCCCATGTAGACGACCGCGGCTCGAGTCCCAGACCTGGTGGCTTAAAATTCATGTCAGGTGCGTGTGCATGTGTGCCCAAGATCCCAAGAGGAGAATAGAGGAGAAGGGACTGCAGCATGGCCATCCCCCCCAGGGGATGATTTCTCGCTTTCTGTCTCTCTCTCTGTCTGGCGAGCGCACATGCCCTATAGCAAAAACCTCTCCCAAAATAAATAAATAAATAAAAATAAAACAATTCTTTAAAAATAATAAATAAAATAAAATAAATAATTCTTTCAAAAAAATTAAAAAAGAAGAACTACTTCATTTGTGTACAACTCATCAATATGTTGCTTTACCAATTCTCACCCAACTCCTGACCCTCAGTTAAGTGAGGGATTCATTGGGATTCATTCTACTATACTCTCTATTTTTGGATAGGGCTGAGATTTTCTGTAATAAAAAGTTTTAAGGGGGCAGTTTCATGATGTAGCAGTAATGCACTGCTCAAGAGAGGCTAAATCCCACACGGCAAACACAGTTTGAATACCTGGTCCAGTCAGCCTGAAACATGCCAACCAGGCGCACAAGTGTCCAAGATCTGACAAGCTGGAGGACTGCAGGGGATCAAGGCATGACTAGACTTTGTGAAGAGTGCTTATGTCTCTCTCTCGTGTATGTGAGTGCACCTGCTTTAGCATAAATGAAGGGAAAAAAATTCTTTTTAGTTTTCAGAGGGCCTGTGTGCTCACCAGAGACAGAAAAACAGGAAGAGAGGGAGAGGGAGAAGGAGAAGGAGAAAGCACCCTTCAATGGGGCATGTTCAGATGAAGATCCCCTCTCTTCCATTTCTCCATCCTCTTAGGACTCTGGGCACACATGCACATGTGCCTGGCATGTTTTCCAAGTTGCTACATGCAGGACTTAAACTGCACACTTGACCATGTTAGATCCAGGTGCCTCAACTACCATGCCACCAGCTGGTCTTTAAATGAAAAATTTAAAAATCATGGAGGGCTGGTTTCATGGCCTGATAAGATTAAGGCTGCCAGATTCCACATGGCCAGTTATGTAATCAAATCCCGGACCTAGCAGCTTGAGAAACAGACCGGGTGCATGTGCAAGCATATCTAAAATCCTGAAAGGAAGAAGAGATGAAAAAATAGTGACTAAAGCATGACTACTCTCCCTTGAGGCTGGGTAGGGTGTGTGTGTGTCAAGCACACGTACTCTGAAGCAAGAAAAAAAATCACCTGGATTATCTGTACAATATTTCAATTTCAGACTTATCCAATTTGGAGATTTTAATTTTGTAAATCTGATGTGGGACCCAAGAAATGCAATGTTGATAATCTCTCTATCCTTGCCTGCCTCCAATCCTTGGTGCCCTCCCTAACTGCATTATGTAGTTGTTCTTCAGACCCCACTCTGAGAAAAACACTAATAGAATATCTGTTTCATTTCAAGTGACACTTTGAAATGGAGATGTTCTTCATTACAGATAGTTACTTGTTATTCAGTAGGACATTCTGCTTTGATTTTAAAATAACACCCCCTGGAGATATCTTCCTTGCCCTCCAAGAATGATTGAATATGTTAGCTATAGATCTCTCTTACTGCTTTAGAGGTAGTTAGAACTCCCAGAAATTTGTCAGTTGACGCATTAATGTTTCTGATCCACTGTACACATCAAAAAACCTTAAGTTCAAACAAGATTTTCTGGCTTTTTCAATGACCTTCACTGCATTTCTAAAGTATGTATAACCAGCTCTTAAACATGCCTCACAGTTTGCCTTCCTCCTCTACTCTTCTATTTAACACCCTCTCCAGTTTCCCTCCACAGAGAAAACCCCATACTTCAAAACTAAGGAATTGATCTGTTTAGAGTCTGGTACATCTTTTTTTTACTAAAAGGGAAGGAAAAGCTATTATGACATATTTTCGTCCACTTTTCAGGTCTGATTTAGGCTTCAACACACAGTCTCTGTAATCAGAGTACATAATTTTTAAAAATAATTATTTTATTTTATTTATTCATTCATTCATTTATTATTATTATTATTATTATTATTATTATTATTATTTTAGTTTGACCAGAGAGAGACAGAGGGTAAGACTGAGAGAGAGAGGAAGTAAGAAAGCAAGCCACCAGATTCAGGACTTGAACCCTGGTCGGCCATATGGGAGTGTCCAGCGCCTTAACCACCATGCCACCTGCTGGTCCCCAGAGTACATAATTTTTAATATGAATAATTATGTCCTGTGTCACAATTTTTCCTATTCTCCTCAAACCCTCTGCCCACCTTACTTGTAGCAGGAGACCTTGTCTCTTACTTTAAGAAGGGAAACAGCCCTCTAGCAGTAAACTCCACCACACTCTGTTCTTCTCCTTTCTTATGTCCTCACTAAAAGATAGTGCCTCCTCTGCCTGAAGTCACTCTTCCAGTATAGCTCTTGGTTATGCCTCTTTGTCCTATCTTTCCTCTCCCATACTTATCTTCTTTGTGGAAATAGAACATTTTGGCTAAGCTCTTCAGTCTTGTCTTTTCTACTGTTCTTCTTTCTTAAGTTTTATTTTAATTGACAAATAATAATTGTAGCTACTGTTCTGGTTTTTCTCCCTTTCCTCACGATTCCCTCTCAAGTTCCATTCTATTTCTTTCGGAGTCCAACTTTCCCCTCTAATTCCTCTCCTCTGTACATCCCTTTTCTCAACCCTGTGTAATATGTCTGTCACTCCTTCTTTATCACTTTCTCTCTCTTTTTTTTTTTCGGAGAGATTTTTGCTATAGGACGCGTGTGCTCACCAGAAAGACAGAGAGAAAGAGAGAGAGAGAGAGAGAGAGAAAGTGAGAAATCACCCCCCAGGGGGAATGGCCACACCACACTCCTTTCTCCTCATTCTCCTCTCGGGACCTTGGGCACGCACACACGTGTACCTGGCGTGAGTTTAAGCCACCGTGTCCAGGACTTGAACCATGGTTGACTACATGGGAGTCCAGCAAAGTCCAGGGACATAGTCATTACGCCAACTGCTGGTCCCCCTTACCACTCTTTTGAAAATGCTTTCTATAAGGTCATTCTCAACCTCAGAATTACCAAACCAGTGGCTTGTTCCACTCTTTATTTCCTCTGGCATCTGTGTAGCAAGTGGCACTACTGACTGCTCCTTCCCACAATACTATCCTGCCTTGGTTTCCAAGATATTATTCTCTTTTTGTTCTTCCATTTCTCCCTTTTAGGACCCACTTAATATAGTATCCTTACCAACCAGCCTCCTACATATGAATGCCGCCAAATGTTCCATAGCACCCAGCCTTGTAGGTTTTTTGGTGTAGGTTAAATGAGATAATGCACTGGCAGAGCCCATGCAGCTAACACAGGCAGAACATGGGGAACTGCCTCTCATGTCTAAGCAAGGCTTGGCTGAGAAGAGCTGCAAGCAAGGCTGCAGCGGCGAGCTCAAGGTTTCAACTGTTTCGTTGTACTGGTCTGTGCTTTCAATCTCTTTGCCATGGGCTTTACTGTAATTAAGGTACCCCAGTATCCCACAAGGGTGAAATAACACCCCCAGCCTTACTTCAACTTTACAATAAAGCCAATTAGTGATCCTGAAGGAATGTGGTTCCCTAATGTGACAGCAATCAGGAAATTATTTTGTGAGACTCACCCCACCTGCCTGTGTTAAGCCAAATCAACATATGTTAGGTTAAGTTAGTATAAGCCAAATTAGCATAAGTAGCATATGTAGACTAAGTTAGTTTAAGGCTAATTTTACGTAAACACCCCTTGTTAAAGCTGCAGGCCGAGTTAGCAGTTAGCATACTCACCGCCATGACAGGGATTCAAAGATGGGCACAAAAATTCACTAATTAATAGAAATTCAACAAGCAAGATGTAGGAATTCAGGAGTTAACAGAGGAAGGACAGATCTGGCTGGCAGCGACAGGATAAACAAACCCAAAGGTGTGAGGGGAAAATTACCTATCTTAGCTGGGAGTTCTTATCTAAGCTGGGGGAAGCAACAGATAGTTCCTAACTACAAATAGTTTCTCCTCTGTGTGCTGTAAACTAGGAAAAGCTGCTAACAAAACATCCTGTGTTGTCTCCTGAGCCACAAAAACCCCCTCATCCAAAAAGGCCCTGTCCAGTAATCAAGATTTAAGAAGAAAATGCACCCGACAGATGGACTCCTTCACCCTGAAGACTGTGACTAATTACACTTAATCAAATAGAACAGACATCATGTTTTATGATATGGTTCCCATGTTTTGAATACCCCATTTCTTAGAGTAAATCTTTTACTTCCCCCCCATCCCTCCTACTTCTGTAAAACATCCCTCAATAAATACGTATGTTTGATAGCCACTGAGGTTGCAGTCTTGAGCTTGCTCTGACTGTAGTTGGCTGAGAACATGCTAAAGAGCATTGAGGTCTCAGTCTGATTCCTTCTCGTCTGCATCACCTTCCTGTGTGCGAGCCTCAACTCACCCTGGCTGGAGCAGGTCTCTGGCAATGCGCACGCTTGGCACTATGTCCGGCACACAGTAAAAATCATTCAATGAATGGTTGGGATAGGACCAGCAAACGGTGTAATAAATGGTTGGGATAATGATGACTACAACTTCATTATTTTCTTCCAGCTTTGTACACACTTTTTGGGTGGTCTCATCCACTCTGAGTGTTTCAGTTCCCATATATAAATTGTAGACTTTAAATCAGTCTCTCCAAAATTTGAGACTTTTTTCAAGGTACATACCTTTTTTGGGGGGCAAGGGGGGGTTTTTGCCATAGGGTGCGTGTGTTCGTCAGAGAGAGAGAGACAGAGAGATAGAAAGTGACAAATCATCCCCCAGGGGGGATGGCCACGCCACAATCCCTTCTCCTCCATTCTCCTCTCGGGATCTTGGGCATGCATGCACACGTGCCCGGCGTGAGTTTTAAGCCACCGGGTCCGGGACACGAACCGCGGTCGACTACGTGGGAGTCCAGCGACATAGCCATTACGCTAACTGCTGGTCCCAAGGTACATATCTTTAACTGCCTATCAGAAATTTCTGACCACGATTAAAAATGGGTACAGTTTTTTTTCTCTTTATTCGTGATAGAACACATACACAAACACATGAGAGTAAGAGGGAGGGAGAGGTAAGCACCCTCCACAGGATCTAGTCATTTTGTAATCCCCTCTTCTGGCCCTCTTGGGAACTCATGCCTGTGCCTCATGTGTTTCAGGTTGATTAGCCAGGGATTCCAACCATGGTCACCATGTAGAATCTGGCTTTTCTTGAGCAACGTATTACTGCTGCACCATGGAGCTGACCCTGAGACTCTTATGATAACTTTTTTTCCCCAAATTTTATTCAAGAACTCATACAAAATATTCTAGATAAATGAGTTTTAATCCTCATCTTCCTCCTTTTCTTCATCCTGGTTAATCTGGAAGTAATATAATTCGTAACTCTCTTTGCTGTTAGCAACTACATGTAACTAATCTCATAATTCAAATATTTTTGGGTGAGATATTTCAAATACCTTTTGGAAAAAGACAACTCAGAAGTTACAGTGACCTTGCTCTTGCTCCTTTCAATCATTATAATCCCTCCACTGAGATTTACAGCTTTTCCATTCACTTTGATTCTCTCTTGGAAAAACTGTTCAAAATTGGCAGCATCCATGATTCCATCTTCTACAGGGTGGGTGTAGTCAAGGGTAAACTTCAGAACTTGTTTCTTTTTTTTTGCCACCCCCCCCCTCGCCACAAGCTTTTTCACGGGAGCCATAGTGGGATCAGAGGCAAAAAGAGCTCTTATAATAACGTTCACATGTCTGTTAAATTTTTTTTTTTTAATTTTTGGGAGGTTTTTTGCTATAGGGCACATACACTCGCCAGAGAGACAGAGAGACAGAAAGCGAGAAATCACCCCCCAGGGGGGATGGCCACACTGCAATCTCTTCTCCTCCATTCCCCTCTCGGGATCTTGGGCATGCACGCACCCGCCCCTGCCGTGAGTTTAAGCCGCTAGGTCCGGGACTCGACCCGTGGTCGACTACATGGAAGTCCAGTGACATAGCCATTATGCTAGCTGCTGGTCCCGTGTTAAATTGTTTAACATACTAAAATTTGAGTTAACATTGGACTATCGCTACCAGTGGGGCTCTAACTTTTTCATTTTGACTAGACCACACATGCAGAAATTCCCATCAGAATAAGGGTAGATATGGCAGTACTCCTATAACTGGGCCCTTAAAAACTGTAGTAAGTCTTGGCAAGGGCATGTGCTTTCTTTCCCTGGCCCCACTTTAGAATCACTGCTTGACTGGGAAATCTCTAAGAGTAGGGGTTATTTTATTCATCTCTGTTTTTCTGGCACCTGGTGTGGTAACTGATACATAGTGGTACTTAGGTAATGCTTCTGAATAAATTAATAAATAAGATTAAGACTAACTTACATGGGTTCCCAAATCTTTTGTGTAGAAAAACAAAGCTGGGGGACCAGCAGGTGGCATAGTGGTTAAGGCACTGGACTCTCACGTGGCCAACTGCAGTTAGAGTCCTATTCCTGGCAGCTTGCTTTCTTACTTTCCCTTTCTGTCTCTCTGTCTCTCTCTGATAAGTGCATGTGCCCTATAGCAAATAAATAAAAATTTTTAAAGAAGCAAAAAAAGGAGCTGTATCTGAGACTTTTAAAAAAAGACTTATTTAATTTTATTCATTGTCATTTTATTTATTTATTTATTTATTTATTTATTTATTTATTTATTTATTTGTGTGCACTTGCCAGAAAGAGAAAGATAGAGAGACAGAAAGCGAGAAATCACCCCCCGGGGAGATGGCCACGCCACAATCCCTTCTCCTCTCAGGATCTTGGGCACACACACACACACACACGCCCGGTGTGTTCATTTATAAAAGAAACTGTCAGATACTTATGATATCCAGAAAACAGCCATTCTCATGTGCAAAATACCATTTTAATAGACTTCTTTCTTTTCAAGAATTATTTTTTTTTATTATTTTTTTTTCACATGAGTTTTGCCAGAGAAAGACAGAGAGAGAGAGTGTGAAAGCAAGTCGCCAGGTTTGGACTCGAACCATGGTCGGCCATGTGGGAATTCCAATGCTTTAACCACTGTGCCACCTGATGGCCCCATTAATAGACTTTTTTCTAAACACAATCGTCAAATGAAATTTTTGATGAACCAAAATAAACCAAAAATAAAATCAAGCTACAGACAAATATATCAAAGACACTTTGTATTAAGAAGAAATTTTTCTGCTTTCTGAAAATAAATACTATTTCTCTTTGGTCTCAGTGTATAGGTTAATGGCAATAGATTTCCCAAATTATTAGGCTGTTGTTAAATAAGAATATTCTCTTATTTTTTTAAAAAAAGAGGTATTTTTGCTATAAGGCATGTGCACTCACCAGAGAGACAGAGAGAGACAGAGAGACAGAAAATGAGAAATCACCACCCCAAGGGGAATGACTATGCCTCAATCCCTTCTCCTCCATTCTCCTCTCAGGATTTTGGGCACACACACACATGCACCTGGTGTGAGTTTTAAGCCACTGAATCCAGCACTTAGGCCATGGTCAGCTATGTGGGAGTCCAGCGACATAACCATTATGCCATCTGCTGGCCCCAGTTCCAAGAAATACAAAGGACCCCAAATAGAATCAACCCAAGATCTTCTCCAAGACACATTATAGCCAGACTGACCAAAACCACAGACAAAGACAATTTCAACCAAGAATACTGTACCCAGCAAGATTATCCTTCATATGGGAAGAAAAGACAAGAACATTCTCAGATAAACAAAACCTAAAAGAATTTACCAGCAACAGACCAGATCTCCAAGAAGTTCTCAAGGGAGTGCTAGGTCAGGAAAATTAAATGTAGTCACACAGAAATAAGAGTTTAAAAACTAAGAAAATGGCCAACTTAATCATAGGGACAAGTTGGAAACTGAATATTATATCCCAGAATTCAATAGGGAAGATCGAACCACAACAGAAGATATATTAAGTACATGAGACTGAACTGGTGAAATAGCATTCTGTGACTTTTGACTAAAATATTGCTGCTTTTTTTCTAGGCTTTATTGTCTGGTTTTAAGAGTTTTTGTCCTGTCTTGAGCTGTCTATTTGAACAGAATACTAACCTGTTTCCAGGCTTTAATTTTTAAGCAAATTTCCTTACCAATTCAAAACTGCGTTTCTTGAAATTACCAGCTGAACTGTAAGGCATGGAATAGAAGTCGCTCAGTGGATTGATTATATGTTGTGGACTACTTAAGTCTGCATTTGTTCCTGTGCTAATAAAAAACATTTTTAAAAAAGTTCATGGAAGTGTATTTATGAAAAAATTATGCATGGATTTCAAGTTATTTTGGCCCCCAAATTAATTCATATTTTAATTCCATTTTCTACAAACTTTTTGAAATTCTATAATCTAGCTGTCTGGCTCACTGTATATTTCCAGTCCATAGTGCAGTGTCTCACACATAACAGATAGTCGATAAGTATCTAACAAATAAAATAATGCCTAGGGGCCAGCAGATGGTGTGGTGGTTAAAGCAATGGACTCCTACATGGCCAACTGTGGTTTGAGTCCTGGACTTGGCAGCTTGCTTTCTCACTTTCCCTCTCTCTCTGTCTCTTGTGAATGCACGTTCCCTACAGCAAATTGAAAATAACAATAATAAAAAAAATTAAATAAATCTTAAAAAAGAGGTGCTGGCAGGTGGTGTGGTGGTTAAGGCACCTGGGCTCCCACATAGCTGACTATGGTTCAAGTCCCGGACCTGGCAGCTTGCTTTCTCACTTTCCTTCTCTCTCTCTCTGGTCGACCTCCAAAAAAAGATTTAAAAAAAATGACAATGAATTAAAATAAAATATTTCTTTAAAAGTAAAAGAAAAGATAATAGTGCCCCAAAGCACTGGAAGACTATAAAATTTAAATGGCCAGAGAGTAAGCAATAGAAGTACATTAGAAAGAGGCACCAGCAGGTTGCATGGTGGCTAAGACTCTGGACACTCCCACATGGCCAACAATGGTTCAAGTTCCAGACCTGGTGGCTTGCTTTCTCACTTTCTCTGTGTCTCTCTGTCAAATTAAAATAAATAAATGAATAGATAAAATTAAATAATTCTTTAAAAAAAAAAAGAAGTATATTAGAAAGAGAGAACAAGGGACCAGATGGTGGCACAGTGGTAACACAACTAGACCCACATAGGAAAAGTCCTGGGGCTCACATGCATGCTGGGTGCATATACATGCACATGTGCCTTTGCTCTGGGTTGGCTGAGCTTGAGCTTAAAGCAACTTCATTCTCTCTCTCATGGAAGAAATAAACGAATTCAAAAAAGAGAAAAAAGACAGTAAGAGCACTGCCCGAATTAATCTTCTTTTTCCCCCAATTTGCTGTAGTGTACGTGCAGTCAGAGGAGAGAGACAGAAAAAAGGGAGAGAAGGAAAGTTAGAAAGCACCCTCAGGGAGGATGGTCATACTGCAAGCCCTTCTCCATTCTCCTCCCAGGATTTGGGGCCCATGTGCAAACTCATGCACCCAGTGTGTTTTCCAAGCCACCAGGTCCAGGACTTGAACCACACAGTCAGCTGTGTATGATCCAGCCACTTTAACTATCACACCATGGGGTAGCCCCCAATTTTTTTTTTTAGTTTATTTATTTATTTCTATGAATGAGAGAGTCCCTCCCCACAGGGTCTTATTGCCATGATCCGACCTCAGCCTTCAGCCAGGTCTGGATCATGAGCAAGCCATGCTTGGTATACTCAGGAAGTTCTCTGGACTTGAACTGGGAACATTCTCATGTGGGATTACCTTACAAACCATCAGGTTTCACTGCTGTGCCACTGTCTGGCCCCATGAGGTACATCTTACGATGATGCATTTTGAGATTTAAGAGTAAACCAGATTTATGGGAATCAGTTTTGTAGGGGAGAAGGAAATCTCCCTCCCTCTCCCAAAGTTTCTATTGAAAATCACTGACAATAGGCAGATTAATAAAATAAAAGGCATACAGATTTATTTAAATGTATACATGTGTGTACAGGAGCCAAACAAAATTATGAGCTCAAATAGAAGCCAGATTGTTGTGGCTTAAACACCCCTTCATGGCAGAGGGGTAATTGGGGAGTGGGGGTAAGTAGAAGGATGAATGCTCAGATAGTGGTTAGTAAATAATTCCCTCTGGAAACTGAATGAGACCAATGAGGTACTGAAAGGTAAGGAGCCAGGGGTGGAAAACTGCACAGGAACAAAGATGATCATAATTATATAGATAAGTTCCAAAAGAATAGATGTCCCTGGGGACCAGCAGTTCGTGTAATGGTTATGTTGCTGGACTCCCATGTAGTCAACCATGGTTTTGCCTGGGCCTGGTGGCTTAAAACTCATGCCGGGTGTGTGTGTGTGCGCATGCCCAAGATCCTGAGAGGAAAATGGAGGAGAAGGGATTGTGATGTGGCCATCCCCCCTGGAGGGTGATTTCTCGCTTTCTATCTCTCTGTCTCTGTCTGTCTTTCTGGTGAGCGCACGTGCCCTATAGTAAACAAACAAACAAACTCAAAAAAAAAAAAAAAAGAATAGATGTCCTGAGTAGGGAGACCTTTAGTCTTTCTTGTCTATGGCTTAATAAGGTTCCTTGGGAGGAGGTTTAAGATAACTGCATTTCTACAGGAAAAGAATTCTGTCAGGTAAGTAAATTCCAGAGAGAGCTTCTCCTTGTTCTTGGGGTAGGGGGAAAGAGACAAATTTACAGAGACTTGATTCTGCTTCTAAGACTTTTCAGCATGTGAAAAGCTACAGTGTTTCAAGTATCAGTTTCTGAACCCCAACAGTTTACAGAGAAAATGGTAAGAGCTAAATTAGTATTCAAAGAAAATGAAAACGAAGAAAATTTGAAGGGTAAGTTAAGTTGGATGAGGCTAGAGCCCAAGAACTGAGCAGGAGAGCCTGGCATAGTCAGTGACCATGAAAAGAGACGAGGGTAACTCAAGAATCTCTGATTCTTGGGACCCAGCAGGTGGCATAGTGGTTAAGGCACTGGACACCCACATGGCCAGTCACAGTTCGAGTCCCAGACCCAGTGGCTTGAAACTCATGCCAGATGGGTGTTTGTGCCTAAAATCCCAAGAAGAGAATGGAGGAGAAGGGATTGTGGCATGGCCATCCCCCCTTGGGGTGGAGGGGTGGTGATTTCTCACTTTCTGTCTCTGTCTCTCCAGAGAGCACATGCACCCTTTTAGCAAAAAACACTCTAAAAAAATGTATGATTCTTGACAAATGAGACAGACAAGTCAAAAGTGGTTCTATAGTGTCCTGCTGCTTGGCTTAGGAAATTGTCACACAAGTGGTGACAGCAGCAAGAATAGCACTCACAGATATAGAAAACATGAAAACTCTAAAGTGGCACAGCAGTAAAACACAATACTTTGTGACATTGATTCACAGTAAATATTCCAAGTTGGCATCCAGAAATCTCCCTGAGTATGCTGGGCATATGCATGCCCATGATCTGGGGCTGGTTAAGGCTGAAGATAGACTGTGGTGTCAAGATCTCATTGAGGTGCTGTCTCTTTCTGTCTCTCTTGCTCATGAAGAAATAAATAAATAAACTTAAGAAAAAATGGGAACCAGCAGTTAGTGTAATGGCTATGTTGCTGGACTCCTCCGTAGTCGACCGTGGTTTGCGTCCCGGACCCGGTGGCTTAAAAAACTCACGCCGGGTGCGTGTGCATGTGTGCCCAAGATCCCGAGAAGATAATGGAAGAGAGGGGATTGCGGCGTGACCATCCCCCCTGGGGGATGATTTCTCACTTTCTGTCTCTATGTCTCTCTCTGTCTGGCGAGCGTATGCGCCCTATAGCAAAAACCTCTCCAAAAGAAAAAAAAAAAGAAAAGAAAATAGAAGATACAAGAACCAGACAGGTCACCAAATCACCAGAAAAATTCAAACAATCAAAAACTACGGGAGGGGCACCAGCACTGCTGGCCCCATAGCACACAGTGGTTAAGTGCTATGTAGAGGAAGCCAGATCCCACATGGCCAACCAGTTTTCAGTGCTGGGAGCTTGAAAAAGCATGCCAGGCACATTTGTGCCTGTGCCCAGGAGCCTAATGGGATGGAGAATTAGAGAAAAAAGGATTGCAGTATGACCAGGTCCCATGGGAAGAGTGCTTTCTCTCTCTCTCTTTCTCTCTCTCATGTGTACACATGTTCATGCCCTCTGGTATAAAACAAAACTAAAAATTGGGAGTCAGATAATGATTCAGGGGTAAAAAGTTATGCTCTATGAGGCAATTCTATACGGGAAGTTCCCTATTTCAAGTCTGGGGACCTCCCTGAGTATGCCTTTGATCCGGGACTGGCTGATAGGTAGAAGTAAATTATGGTGCCAGGACTCAGGAGGTATTTTCTCTCTCTTTCTCTCGGAAGAAATAAGTACATAAACTTAAAAAGCAAAATAAAACAAAGCTATGGTGGAGTGCCAAGAAAGTCCAAACAACTAAATATTAAGCAGTCCACCTATAAAGACATACTGAATAAAGTTAAAATATGCTGGATACTTGGGCCAGTCTGTGACCTGGTAGATGGTTATGGGAGCTGGATCCCATGTGGTCAACTGTGCCATTGGAGTCCCAGAACTGGTGGTTTTAAAAATCTGCCAGGTGTGTATATGCACAAATCCTGAAAGGAGGAAAAATGAAGAAGGAAATGCAACATGGCCATTTACTATGGGCGGTGGGAGGTGGGGGATGGGGGAGGTGGAGGTTGGGGGGAGGGTACTTTCTCCTCTCTCTCTCTGTCTCTCTCTGATGAATACATGTGCCCTCTGGCAATTTTTTAAAAAAGATGCTATATCCTTAAGTTTGATCCACCCCCATCCCATCACTGGAATCTCTTTCTCCTTACCAGGGGCAGAGGTAGGCCTGGCTTTATAAGTAGCTCTGTTTTAACTGTTAGCAGTTGTTTCAGCTTTGACTGTATCCAAGACATTTGGCAATTAGTCACATGAACTCTAAAGATATGAGGAACAAGAGAAAGATCTTTTATACTTTGCCTGTGTAGATTCCTGAGGTTACCACATCTGCCTGCTTTGATGAACTCTGCGATGAACTGTTTCCTGTCTCTGTTATAAACATGTCATTTCCTCTGCCTGGACTATTCTTCCTCCATTCTTCTCAGGACTAAGACATACTCATCCTTCATATTTCAGTTTAAAAGTTATTTCCTCAGCAATACCACATCTGAGGGATATGAGTGAAATATATAATTTACTGAAACATTAATTATAATATGTAAGAACAGACCCGAGTTAAAATTTCCTGGAATAATGTCTTGGAAACTAATGGTATTATTAATAATGAGTAGACATTGGTCAGGCATATACATAAATGATACTGTCAATAATGAGAAATGAGACATGAATACAAAGTTTGAAACAGGAGACATCTGAAAGCCTTTGTTTTGGGTTTTCTAGTCTCTTTTCTGATGTTGCCTTTGTTTTCACATTTCTTTTTGTGGCTCTCTCTCATCTCCTTATCCCCTGCTTTTGTCTGTTTGCCCCCTTCCCTTTGTCTTAGTGATATTAAGCATGTCCCAAATTCTAGCGTTTATTCTAATCAAACCACATTTTTTTTTCCTGATAATCAGATCCAAATAGCCCAGAGAAGTCATCTTTTTCACAGATGTTGATATAACTAACCAACCAACTCTTATGATCTGAGGATATCGTTCTGGAAGAAAGAGGTATTTTAGGGTTCACATCCAGGACTCAGTATAGGCAACTCAATAAATTACAGCTAGTATTATTCTTTGTAAGGGATACTTGCCTCCCACTCCCACCAACAGACATAAAAGCACTGTTTAGTGGTACTAGTGCAACAAAATACGAGTGCACAGTTCTTTTAAAACACTTCATTAATGATCACATTTAATTTTTTTTGTCAACCTAAAAATAAGGTTGAAGCATAATAACTGAAATAAAAGTTTATTTGAGTCAGGGCTTAAGAGAAATCACCTTGATGAGCAAATATCTAGTTTCCCAGACACATGCTCACCAAAATGGTGAGAAAGCTAGTTTATTTAATAAAGAGACAGGACAGAAGAGAAGAGGTTACAAGTCATTTGCATTTACTTTGTGGAACTTATCTCCCACATGGTGGACCACAGTTCCAGTCCCAGACCTGGTGGCTTGCTTTCTCCTCTCTCTCTCTCTCTCTCTCATGAGTGCATATGTTCTGTAGCAAATAAAAAAAATTAAGTCACTAAAATTAAGTAACTAATTATTTTTAAAATGAATAAATAAAAAATAAAAATAAAAACAATGCAGGCAACTAACTTGTTATACTTTACATCACAAACTCAGGTAAGAAGAAGGGTAGGAGTTAAACTGTGAAACCTCTAATTCTTTTGTAGCATTACAGCTTGTTTACTGTAAACTAAAACACACTTCTTTTGGGCAATAACTCTGATAGGTATGGGCTGTTACCAAAGCCTCAAGCTTATGTTTTACTGATTTAAGATTAAAGTGAGAGGACCAGCAGGTGGCATGGTATGTAGTACACTCCTACATGGCCAACTATAATAGCAGATCTGGTGGCTTGCTTTCTCACTTTCTCTCTCTTTCTGTACCTCTCTCTGGTCAAATTAAAATAAATGAATGAATAAATAAAAAATTAAGTAAATAATTCCTAAAAAAAAAAAGAAAGATTTAAGTGGATCAGGGCCAGCAGGTAGTACAGAGGTTAAGGTGGCTGGATCCCACATGGCTGACTATGTGGTTTAAGTCCTGGACTCAAAAGCTTGAAAAACAGGCCTGGTACATGTGAGTACATTCCCAAAATAGGGAAAGGAGAATGGAGGAGAAAGAATTAAAGTGGTCATCCCCCCTGGGGGGTTATTTCTCACTTTCTTTCTCTTGCTCTCTCTCTAGTGAGTACAGACGCCCTATACCAAAAATTAAAAATTAAAAAAAAAAAAGTTTAAGTTGATCTTGTATTCCAAGATGCTCTAGACTACTTTTCTTCCACACTTTCAACAAATCTGAGACATGGGGCTGGCAGGTGGCATGGTGGTTAAGGGCGCTGGACTATCACATGGCCAACCCTGGTTTGCGGGAGGCCTGGACCTGGCAGCTTGCTTTCTCACTTTCCCTCTCTTTCTCTTACTTGCTTGTTCTGTCCTTCTCTGGTCAAATTAAAATAAATTAATAAATAAATAAAGTGAAATACAATTTTTTAAAAAGAAGACAAATCTGAGACATAATGGGGGGGTCTTCAAAAAGTTCGTGGAAAATGCATATTATATTAAAAAAAAAAAAACAGCTATGCATGGGTTTCAATTTTTTGTACCAAAATAAACTTTGTACTTTAATTCTGTTTTTCTACAAACTTTTAAAATACTATTGTATGTGTATGAATACTATTATCAATACTATATTAATACTTATATTAATACTATTATTTTTATTACCAGAAGGTATGTGTGCTCATGTGACAAAGACAATGAGAGGGGAAGAGGAGACAGAGAAAGAGAAAGAAAGAAAGAAAGCACCTCCCTAATGAGGTATCATGCTGCCACAATCCTTTTTCATCCATTTCTCCATCCCATCAGGATTTGGGGCATGTACATGTGCTCAGTTTGTTTTCCAAGCCGCCAAGCTCAGGACTTGAACCATGGCTAACCATGTGGCATCCAGTTTTCTACACACAGAACTTTACTGCACTATGAGGCTGGCCTGTCCTTATATCATTATCATTCCCATTGTACATTTTAGGAAACTAGTACAAAAAGTAAATTTGTCATTTCAAAGTTACATGCCTTATAAAGTGAAGATAAATAGAATGCTAGAAAATTAAATAGTTAACATTAGGTTACTTCAGGGACAGCAAGTGGTATGGTGGTTAAGGTGCTGGACTCCCACATGGCTGACCACGGTTTAAGTCCCAGACCTGATGGCTTGCTTTCTCATTTTATCTCTCCCTGATCAAAATAATAATAATGAATAAAATTATATAAATCTTTTAAAAATTAGGTTACTTCAGGTTGTACCTTTGTATAAGGGTTAAAACAGAGGGAACTTCATTATGCCATTAAAACTGGTCTGCTGGGACCAGCAGATGGTATAATGGTTACATCACTGGATTCCCACATAGTAGACATGGTTTTAATCCTGGACCCAGTGGCTTAAAACTCACGCTGCACACATGTGTGTGCATGCCCAAAAAGAGAAGCAAATGGAGAAGTGACTGTAGCATCGCTATCCCCCCTGGGAAGTGATTTCTCATTTTCTGTCTCTGTCTTTCCAGTGTATGCACGTGCCCTATATAAAAAATCTCTCTCATAAAAACAACAACAATAAAACAAACAAACAAACAAACAAACAAAAAAACTGGTCTGCTTGGGAAACTAGGCCATTAACTCTCTCTCCAGATTTCTCAGATGGTCAGATAATAACTTAGTTTTGCTTAGTGACATGAAGACATGGGTGACTCCAATTTAATTTTTAGGCTGGTCTGTGAGGACCTACTACAGGGAGCTTAGTCTAAAACAATGGCCTCCTATAATTTTATTTAACAACATCAAAAATAATTATCTACAACAAGAGTAGGAATAGGAACAGTGACAAAGTAAAGGAATAGAATGTAAATCTAGGGAGCTTTATAAAACCATAAAGTAGTTGAAGCACCCTTTATGGAACTTTTTTTGTTTTAAAGAAAATTATGTGGTTTTTATAATTTATTTTTTCTTTATTAACGATAGAACTCATGTACATGCATGTAAGAGTGAAAGAGAAAGGGAGAGAACCACATCCTCCACCAAGTCTGGTCACGTTGTTTCAGTCCTTCAGTCTGTCAGATCTTGGGCACTTTCATGAATGCCCAGCATATTTCAAGCTGACTGAGTTTGGGATTTGAACCTTGACTGCCATATGGGATCTGGCTTCTCTGAGTGGTACATTACTGCTGTACCATGAAGTCAGACTAACTTTTAAAATTTTTTCATTAAAAAAAAATTAAGGAGGCCAGTAGGTGGTGTAGTGGTTATGTTGTTGGACTCCCACATAGCTGACCATAGTTTGAGTCCTAGACATGAATGGCTTGAAAATCACACTGGGGGGAACCAGCAGTTAGCGTAATGGCTATGTCGCTGGACTCCCACGTAGTTGACCGCAGTTCGTGTCTCGGACCCGGTGGCTTAAAACTCACGCCGGGCACGTGTGCATGTGTGCCCAAGATCCCGAGAGGAGAATGGAGGAGAAGGGATTGCGGTGTGACCATCCCCCCTGGGGGGTGATTTCTCGCTTTCTGTCTCTATGTCTCTCTCTGTCTGGTGAGCGCACGTGCCCTACAGTGAAAATCTCTCAAAAAAAAAAAATCACACTGGGGACAATATGCATGTGTGCCCAAGATTCCAGGAGAAGTATGGTAAGAAGGGATTGTGGAGTGGCTATCCTCCCTTGCGGGGGGGGGGGGGTTCTTACTTTCCCTCTCACTGTCTCTGTCTCTCTCTTTCTCCAGCAAGTGCACATATCCTTTGGCAAAAAACTCTTTAAAAAAACCCCACTATATATTTTTATGCCAGAGGGCATGTATATGTGAATGAGAGAGAGAAAGAGAAAGAAAGAGAGAGAGAATGAGAATGCTCTAGCAAGGTTTTGTCATACTATAATCCTTTTTCCTCCAATTCTTTATCCTGTCAGGATCCTGGGGGTATGTGAACACATCTGGCATATTTTCCAAGCCACCAGGGCTGGGACTCAAACCCTGGCTGGCCATGTGGGATCCAGCATCCTCTGTACAGTACCTAACTGCTGCACTATGGGCTGGTCCTCAGGAAACTCTTTATTGCCTCATTTCACCCACCTTTCTTACCCTTCATCCACCTTTTTTCTCCTTCAAAACAAGTGTGTATAAACATCTCTTTTTTGAAGAGGTTTGTGTATAGGGTGCATGCACTCCTCAGAAAGACAGAGAGAGACAGAGAGAAAGAAAGCGAGAAATCACTCCCCAGAAGGGATGGCCACGCTGCAATCCCTTCTCCTCCATTCTCCCTTTGGGATCTTGGGCATGCACCCACACACGCCTGGCATGAATTTAAGCCACTAGGTCTGGGACTCAAACAGTGGTCGACTACATGGGAGTTCAGCAATATAGCCATTATGCCAACTGCTGGTCCCTCAAAGACATCTTGTATAGCAGATTTAGTCCTAGTCGAAAGAGTCAACAATTGTTCATAAACCACTCTATCCAGAGGTGATTTATATTCTAATCAGGTAGCAGTCTGAGAGTAGGTTCCTTAATTCAGGCCCTTATCATGCCTGGCCCAGATGATTCCAAAAGCCCCCTAACATATCTTTATGCCTCTGGTCTTGATCTTCTTCAGTCCATATTCCATAATAGTATCAGTAAGGTTTGTTCCGAGTGTTTGTTTGTTTGTTTCTTCCATGAGAGAGAAAGAGAGAGATATGCACACTCACACACACACACACACACACAAACACACAGAAAGAGAGGCAATCCCAACATGGGCCTCACACCATAGTCCACTCCCAGCCTCAGCCAGCCCCAGATCACAGATAAGTGCATATATGTCCAGAATATTAGGGAGGTCCCAGGACATGAACTAGGATCTTTCATGTGGGTCCAGTTCCATTATTACTGCACCACTGTCTGGTCCCTAGTAACATTTCTAAAGTATACATCAGTTCCTTATCTACTTAAAAATCTTTCAATGGCTCCTGTTTTAGTAACCCCACCTAAATTCATGTGTTGAAGTCCTAACTCCTAGTACCTCAGAATGTGACTATATTTAGAGATAGGGCCTTTAATGAGGTAATTAAAATTGAGGCCTTTAGGGTGGTCCTTAATCCAATATGACTGGTATCTTTATAGAAGAGGAAATTTGGGGCCAGCCCATAGTGCAATAGTCAGGCACTACTCAGGGGAGGCTGGATCCAGCAAAGGATCTTCACATACCTGCCTGCAGTACTCTGTTTCTCTTTCTTACTTTACCTTCTAAGACATAGCTCCTTACTGCCCTCACTTCCAGGCTGAATGAATCATCACTGCTCCACTAATGTGTGAAGTCCTGAGAGGGAGAACTTACTCATCTGTACAGCCCCAGGCCCCATCACATTGGCACATTAACAGGCAGATATCAATACATATCCGTTGAACTGAACATGGTTCAGGATATGTGAAGAGCGAAGAGTGGTAAGGGAAATCAGTCTCTGTTTCAGTAATCTTGCCCTATGGATGAAGAGACAAATCAATCCTCCTTGTAAGGGCCTTAAGTCAGCACCATCCTTGTCTCATCTCAAAGCTAAAAACATGCTGGCCCATGGGGCCGTGAGGAGGCATGGTGGTTAAGGGCGCTCCCACATGGCCAACTGTGGTTCGAGTTCTGGACATGGCAGCTTGCTTTCTCACTTTCCTTCTCTCTCTCTTGCTCTGTCTCTCTCTAGTCAAATTAAAACAAACAAATAAATAAAGTTAAATAAAATAATTCTTTAAAAAAAGAAAGAAAACACTGACGCTATGTTAATTAGTATATTGAAAATAAGATTCATGAATTTCAGCTATCTACACTGTCTTTTTTCTTCCAGCCTCTTTTTTGTTTGTTTGTTTGTTTTTTGGATAGGTTTTTGCTATAGGGCGCATGCGGTCGCCAGAAAGACGGAGAGATACAGAGAGACAGAAAGCAAGAAATCACTCCTCAGAGGGGATGGCCACGCTGCAATCCCTTCTCCTCCATTCTCCTCTCAGTATCTTGGGCACACTCTCACACGTGCCTGGCATGAGTTGAAGCCATCGGGTCCGGGACTTGAACCGTGGCCCACTACATGGGAGTCCAGCAACATAGCCATTACGCTAACTGCTGGTCCCACCAGCCTCTTCTTTATTGGGTTCTTTAGTTTCTCAGTTTTGTTAAAACATTATTGTTTGTTCCTGACAGCCATAAATCTAATTATTGGAGGAAGTATTTCCTTTCTCTCTGCCCCATTCAGTTCCCCTCTGCATCATTCTTATTCTCCCCTATCAAAGAAGGACTTCCTCTATGCAATTAGGAAGAACGATGCAGCAGTTTCAAGCTTATATAGTATTATTTTAGCAAGCCAAGTGGAAAAAAAAAATTCTTTCTTCTGGAAAAAGAGTCTTTCCTTCTTGGCTCACATGCCTGCCTCTTGGACCAATTACTGTTGCCAAGAGGAATGAAGTACTATGATTGCCTAGGCCTGACACAAATTCTTCATGTTGCTCTTCCCCACACCTAGCCACACACGTGCTGGAGCTAGTGGTGGTGAGATGGTAGAACCATACCAGACAAATTTACTAGGTATAACACATGTTAAAATGAGTGCTGACAAAGACTTGTACATAAATATCCATAGCAGTTTTATAATAGCCAGAAACTAAAAAGGACCCAACTGTCCATTAGGTGACTAGATAAACAGAGTATGCTAAATAAATTTAATGAAACTTCAGCAGTAAAAAAAGAATGAACTGTTGTATACAACATGAATAAATCTCAGAAACATCATGTTGAGTGAAAGAAGCCAGACACAACAGAGCATAGTATATGATTCCATTTAAATGAAACTTTAGAAATGATAAATCTTGGGGCCAGCAGATGGTGTGGTGGTTAAAGGTGCTGGACTCCCCCATGGCTGACCGTAGTTCAAGTCCCGGACCTAGCAGTTTGCTTTCTCACTTTCCCTTTCTCTCACTCTGTCCCTTTCTAGTCAAATTAAAATTAATTAACTAATTTAATTAAATAAGCCTTTTAAAAAATTATAAATCTAATTTATAGTGAGAGAAATCTATCATTGTCGCATTAATATGTGTGTACGTGTTGGAGGGATTAGCTGAGAAGTGGTATAAAAGAAGTTGTTTGTTTTTTTGCCATGGGGTACAGGTGCTGCTGGGGAGAGAGAGAGAGAATGAGAAGCAAAGTGAGAAATCACCCCAGGGGAGACGGCCAGGCTACAATCCATTTTCCTCTTGGGATTTTGGGCATGCCGCTTGTACTTGGCATATTTTTCAGCCTGCCATGTCTGGAACTGGAATCAGGGTCGGCCATGTGGGAGTCCAGTGCCTTAATCACTGCACCACCTGCTGGTCCCAATATAAGAGAAGTTTTTGAGGAAATGGTAAAATTCTATAGATTAGGTGGTGATGGCTACATAGTCATATAAATTTGTCAAAAGTCACCAAAATATAAATTGAAATGGGTACATTTTATTGTATATAAATTATGCCTTAATAAAAGTGATTTCAAGATATATCTCTACAAAATGAGTGCCGTAATGCTATGATGATAATCACAACATTCAGGTTTGCCCCATAACCTAATGGTTAAGGAAGCCAGATCCCACCTGACTCACTGTGGTTCAAATCCTGGCCCTGGCAGCATTAAAAATACATTGGGTGCATGTGTGTGACAAAATTCTGACAGGATGGAGAAATGGAGGAAATGAGAGAAATCTATCATTGTCGCATTAATATGTGTGTACGTGTTGGAGGGATTAGCTGAGAAGTGGTATAAAAGAAGTTGTTTGTTTTTTTGCCATGGGGTACAGGTGCTGCTGGGGAGAGAGAGAGAGAATGAGAAGCAAAGTGAGAAATCACCCCAGGGGAGACGGCCAGGCTACAATCCATTTTCCTCTTGGGATTTTGGGCATGCACGCACATGTGCCCAGCGAGATTTTCAAGCCACCAGATCTAGGACTCTAACCATGGTCAGCCATGTGGTAGTACAGTGCCTTAATCACTGCACCACCTGCTGGTCCCAATATAAGAGAAGTTTTTGAGGAAATGGTAAAATTCTATAGATTAGGTGGTGATGGCTACATAGTCATATAAATTTGTCAAAAGTCACCAAAATATAAATTGAAATGGGTACATTTTATTGTATATAAATTATGCCTTAATAAAAGTGATTTCAAGATATATCTCTACAAAATGAGTGCCGTAATGCTATGATGATAATCACAACATTCAGGTTTGCCCCATAACCTAATGGTTAAGGAAGCCAGATCCCACCTGACTCACTGTGGTTCAAATCCTGGCCCTGGCAGCATTAAAAATACATTGGGTGCATGTGTGTGACAAAATTCTGACAGGATGGAGAAATGGAGGAAAAGGGATTGTGGCATGACTATGCCTCACTGGGGAGTACTTTCTCTCTCTCACTTTCTCTCTTTGTCCCTTTGGCAATACATGTGCCCTCTGGCAGTCAAAAAAAAAAATCACAACTTTTATCTTCCAGGATAAAATCTAAGATTCTTAGAACACAATACCCCTCTGGTTGAACCTTTAACGGGCCCTGCAGCCCCATCTCTCACTGTATCCCTCTCTTATCTGTACTTTGGTGTTTCAAATTAACTACAGCGTCCTAAAAATTCTAAGCTGTTTTTCTGCTGCCCATTTCTCTGCCCATCATAATGCACCAGGCAAACAACTCTTTTTTTAGGACTCAGCTTGAGCATTATCTGTGCTGCCTTTCTACATTTCTTCAGATAGAATGTATCAACCACTTCTTTTCTCTGCACCATATCCTGAAAATTCTAGTGCTCTTCTCTGCACATTGACTCCTCTGGTGGATTGTAAACTCCTGAGGGCATAAGGGAAAGTTTCTTCCACAGAAATAAGTTTACTGGTGTTTGGAACCTTTGGAATACAGAGAGTAAACGATGGTACAATCCAACAACATTTTACATCTCTCAAGCATCTTGAACATTACCCTAAAACATTCTTTTTTAATTATGAAGAGTTTTCTTGCTCTTCATAAACCCATATGTTTTTCAAGAGAAATATGTATTTCATATGTATTAAACCCATATGTATTTCAAGGGAAATTTAATCCCTGTTTGATTCATTTCACACTCAATCCATCACAGTTTTACTTTTAAGAACTATTTGATGTTCAGAAGCCATTAGAACTCCCATAATGTCCATTTCTAAGGAAAGGGATGTGGGTAAAATTAAGTAAAACCAAATGTTAACAAAACCTTAAGGATTAAGCAGAATATTAATGAGGAAAGCTATGCTACACTGTTTTTACTTTTCAGACTCCAAGTAAGTCTGTATTGACTCAAGAGGCCCTCACATATTTATTATATATTTTCTCTCAAGGGAATGTGAGAAGATGAGAAACATAGTAGTGTGATGGGTTAGCATTCAGTTTCCAGCAAAATTTCAGTCTCGAGTTTCTTAAATCCTCCACTAAAAATATTTTTGTAATTATAATTGTTGAGTAAAGTATCATAAACATTATTTTAAGTGTACATTGAGCTCCTAAGAAATTAAAAGTCCAGGATATCTCTCTCTCTATCTCTCCCTCTAACTCTTTCTTGCTCTCCCCCACCCTCTCCTTTTACTCTCTCTCAGCCCAGGGACAAAAATTAAAGAGAGACCTAAAACTGGAGAATAAAAACAACTGATCCTTTGGAAGAGAGAAGTAGAGGAAGTTTCTTATTTTAATACCAAGGACCTGGTATTTGGCAGATAAATGGAAACAGAAAATGAAGCAGGGATTTAGAAATCAGATGCTCAGGAAATACTTGAATCTTCAGTCAAACAATGAACTAGGGTTTTTCTACCACCATAGAGAAAAAAACAGAAAGTATGTTTGTGTTAGCCTTGCCTTGCATGAAAATCAGTCTTTCTCAAGAATTTGTAACCATAGGGGGCCAGGAGGTGTTATGGTGGTTAGGGGCCCTGGACTCTCACAAGGCCGACCGTGGTTCGAGTCCCAGACCTGACTACTTGCTTTCTCACTTTCCTTTTCTCTCTCTCTCTCTCTCTGTCTCCCTCTGGTCAAATTAGAAAGGAAGGAAGGAAGGAAAGATGGAAGATTAAATAAAATAATTCTTTTTTAAAAATTGTAACCATAAGCCCACCCTCAGGTAAATTTGAGGATCATATATATATATATATATATTTTTTTTTTTTGGAGAGGTTTTCGCTATAGGGCACGTGCGCTCGCCAGACAGACAGAGAGAGACAGAGAGACAGAAAGCGAGAAATCACCCCCCAGGGGGGATGGTCACGCCGCAATCCCTTCTCCTCCATTCTCCTCTCAGGATCTTGGGCACACACGCACACACGCCCGGCGTGAGTTTTAAGCCACCGGGTCCAGGACGTGAACCGCGTTCAACTACGTGGAAGTCCAGCGACATAGCCATTACGCTAACTGAGGATCATATTTATATTAACCACATGTTTTCAGAAACTTCAAGCCAAAAAATTTAAGTAAAAAATTGGTCTTACGATGGGACATTTGACGAGACCAATTAAAAAAATTTTTTTGGCTATAGGGCATACTCACCAGAGAGGGAGAGCCCACCCAGGGCAGATGGCCATACCACGCTCCCTTCTCCTCCATTCTTCCCTTGGGATTCTGGGCATGTACATGTTTTTCAGATCTGGGATTTGAACCATACAGTTGGCTATGTGGGATCCAGCACTTTAACCACCATGCCACCAGCTGGCCTGACAATAACAAATTTTAAACCTCTCTGGAGGGCTACAAACACAACCCAAATCAAATTCATATAGATAAAGCCCTCCAAAGATGAGCTCCAAAAATTAAAAAATGTAACCTTAAAAATTATAAATCATACAATAAAAATTTCACAATAAACAAGAGTGAGTCTGTGAGCTCATAAAGATATCACTAAGAAAGTGAAAAGGCACACCACAGAGTAGGAAAAATAATTTCAACACATGTATCTATCAAAAGACTCGTATTGGGACCAGCAGTTAGCGTAATGACTATGTTGCTGGACTCCCATGTAGTCAACCGCAGTTTGAGTCCTGGACCTGGAGGCTTAAACTCACACCTGCCACATGTGCGTGCATGCCCAAGATCCTGAAAGGAGAATGAAGGAGAAGGGATTGTGGCGTGACCATCCCCCCCGGGGGGTGATTTCTCGCTTTCTGTCTCTCTGTTTCTCTCTGTCTTTCTGGCGAGCGCACATGCCCTATAGCAAAAAAAAAAAAAAAAAAAAAAAAAAAAAACCCTCTTCCAAAAAAAAAAAGACTTGTATTCAATATATAAAGATCTCCTATTAGTTTATAAAAATGAGACAACTCAATTTTTAAAATCTGAGTAAATGATTAAACAAATTTAAAAAAAGTTTATAACCTAAATATGTCATGCAAATTAGAACCAAAATGAAATATCACTACATATTCACCAAGTTGGCTATAATGAAGACTGACAATATCAAGTGTTGATAAATATGAGAAATAACTTGAATGTTTATAAATTATTTGTTCAGTATGGATGGGAGTATAAAATTATTTCCATTTTGGAAAACTGGAGGGTTTTATTTGTTTGTTTTGTTTTAGTTTGCTGTAGGGTGTATGTGCTCACCAGAGACAGAGACAGAGAGAGGGAGAGATAAAGTGAGAAATCACCTCCACTCTGTGGGGGTGGGGAGCATGCCAATTTCCCTTCTATTTTACTTTCCTCTTAGGATTTTGGGCACGCATGCACATACACCTGGTGTTTTTCTCAAGCCACTAGACCTGGGACTTGAACTGTGCAGCTGGCCATGTGGGATCCAGCCGCCTTAACATCTACGCCATCTGCCGGCCTCTTTCTAATAAGTTAAACACTTTCTAAGATTGGTGTAAGAAACAAAACCCGTGGACTTAGAAAGCATAATGGGTTCTGAGCATATAAATAACCCTAAATCCAAACCTAGATATATTATAGTAAAATTATCAAAAACTAAGAGAAGATGCTAACATAGAGAAGATCACGAAACAATGACCTAATCAGTAGTTATCAACATCACTAATACCCAGGTTTTTAATCTCAAAATTCCACTTCCCACTAAAAGAAATAGGATGTCTTACAGAAATAGTTAATACTAGACCTGGGACAAAAAAGTATAAAATGAATCTGGAATATTTTGTCATGCTATCTAGCAAGGAAACAAAGACTTCTAAGAGCACATCAAAAGGACTTAGGAAACAACTTAAAGAAGGTTTCATTGGACAAAAATGGGTTATTTGGAGTGTTAAAGCAAATAATCATCATAATGGATTAAAATCTACCAAATATGCTTAAATTCTTGAGCTTATAATGATATTTTAAATGTAACTGCTCATCTTTGGAGGGTGATAGGAAATCAACCGGTTATTTTGAAAACTAGCAAAAAGGCAAAAACCAAGCATATTTCCTGCCTTTCCTATGAATTCTACCACTGGGTAAGCAAAATAGTAGATAACAGAAAGCATTACTTTGTAGAAATATTTTACCAAATAAATAAAAAAGAAAGGATTAGACAATCACCACTTGTAACGACCAATGAATTAACGAACTAGGCAAAGAGCATTAATGCCTGCTAATACCACACATACAAAACAAAACAAAGGTAAAAAACAGGCAACTATACTATGTGTAGTCTTGTCAAAGGAATTGAACTTAAGTCTCATTAAGTCTCTGCATCTGGCTACTAATTTGGAGAGGTTTTTTTTATTCTATAGGGCGCGTGCGCTCGCCAGTCAGCCAGAGAGAGACATAGAGACAGAAAGCGAGAAATCACCCTCCAGGAGGGATGGTCACGCCACAATCCCTTCTCCTCCATTCTCCTCTCGGGATCTTGGGCATGCACGCACACGCGCCCGGCATGAGTTTTAAGTCACCAGGTCCAGGACACGAACTGCAGTCTACTATGTGGGAGTCCAGCGACATAGCCATTATGCTAACTGCTGGTTCCCTCTGGCTACTAATTTGTAGGCAACACAAAGGACAGGGGGCCAGATGATGATACAGTGATAAAACACAATACTCTGTGAGGCAATCCAACATGGGAAAAGTTCCCAGTTCAAAACTATAGAAACTCCCTGAGTATACCAGGCACATACATACCCACAAACTGGGACGTGGATGAAGGCTGGGAGTGGACTGTAGCGTCAAGACCCTGTTGAAGGTGCTCTTTCTTCCTCTGTCTCTCTTGTTCATGAATAAAAGAAATACAGGGACCAGCAGTTGGCGTAATGGCTATGTCGCTGGACTCCCACATAGTCGACCATGGTTTGAGTCCTGGACCCAGTAACTTAAACTCACGCCAGGTGTATGTGCGTGTGTGCCCAGGATCCTGAGAGGAGAATGGAGAAGGGATTGTGGTGTGGCCACCTCTCCATGGGGGTGGGTGGAAGGGTGATTTCTTGCTTCTGTCTTTCTGGTGAGCACACGCACCCTATAGCAAAAACCTCAAGAAAGAAAGAAAGAAAGAAAGAAAGAAAGAAAGAAAGAAAGGAAGGAAGGAAGGAAGGAAGGAAGGAAGGAAGGAAGGAAGGAAGGAAG
>NW_006159579.1:1388696-1390318 GCF_000334495.1 Tupaia belangeri chinensis | reverse complement strand
GGAAGGAGGAAGGAAGGAAGGAAGGAAGGAAGGAAGGAAGGAAGGAAGGAAGGAAGGAAGGAAGGAAGACACTTCTAAACAAACAAAAAGACAGGACAATACTAACTTGCACCTTGAATACATTAACAGTAAAATCCACATTATGGGGACTCTAAAAGTCAAATAGACCAGGTTCTTCATCAGATAATAAATTCTAAAGAAATGAAAGGGATAAAAACAAAAACAAAAACAAAATAAAACAAAAACCCAGAAAGTTAAGAGACTTGGGACCAGCAGTTAGCGTAATGGCTATGTCGCTGGACTCCCATGTAGTCGACCGCGGTTCGCGTCCTAGACCCGGTGGCTTAAAACTCACGCCGGGCGCGTGTGCGTGCGTGCCCAAGATCCCAAGAGGAGAATGGAGGAGAAGGGATTGCAGTGTGGCCATCCCCCCTGGGGGGTGATTTCTCGCTTTCTGTCTCTCTGTCTCTCTCTGTCTTTCTGGTGAGCGCATGTACCCTACAGCAAAAAAACTCTCTCAAAAAAAAAAAAAAAAAAGAGAGAGACTTAAGAGTTGGGCCAGGGAACCAGCAGTTAGCGTAATGGCTATGTCGCTGGACTCCCATGTAGTCGACCGCGGTTCGCGTCCTAGACCCGGTGGCTTAAAACTCACGCCGGGCGCGTGTGCGTGCGTGCCCAAGATCCCAAGAGGAGAATGGAGGAGAAGGGATTGCGGCGTGACCATCCCCCCTGGGGGGTGATTTCTCGCTTTCTGTCTCTATGTCTCTCTCTGTCTGTCTGGCGAGCGCACGCGCCCTATAGCGAAAACCTCTCAAAAAAAAAAAAAAGAGTTGGGCCAGCAGGTGGGGGGGTGGTTAAAGGCTCTGGATTCCCACATGGACAACTGTGGTTTGAGTCTCAGACCTGCTGACTTGTTTCCTCCCTTTCCCTTTCTCTCTCTCTGTCTCTCTGGTCAAATAAAAAAATAATAAGGGATTAGCAGTTGGTGTAATAGCTAAGTCGCTGGACTGCCATGTAGTTGATTGCAGTTCGAGTCCCGGATCTGGTGGCTTAAACTCATGCCGAGCACGTGTTCGTGAGTGCCCAAGATCCTGAGAGGAGAATGGAGGAAAAGGGATTGCAGTGTGGCCATCCTCCCTGAGGGGTGATTTCTCACTTTCTGTTTCTCTGCCTTTCTGGCGAGCGCACGTGCCCTATAGCAAAAACCTCTCTAAAAAAATAATAAATTTCAAAATAATAATAACAAATGGAATTAAATAAATATATTTTTAAGTAGCACAAAGAAAAAAGAGTAATTTTTTTGAGAGATTTTTGCTATAGGGTGTGTGCACTATAGGGTGTGTGTACTTGCTAGAGAGACGGAGAGACAGAAAGCGAGAAAGGCAGAGAAAGTAAGAAATCACCCACTTGGAGGGGATGGCCAAGCCACAGTCCCTTCTCCTTCATTCTCTTCTCAGGAAAGTGTTTTTTGACAGGGACAAAGTACAAGGAAGGCTTCTGAGGAAGCTAACGAAGTTTTTATTTCTTGACCTGATTACTGGTTTAAAAGGAATTCACTTTATTTATTTATTTGTTTGAGAGGTTTTTGCTATAGGCTGCATGCACTCACCAGAAACACAGAG
>NW_006159579.1:1348042-1388683 GCF_000334495.1 Tupaia belangeri chinensis | reverse complement strand
CGAGAAATCAACCCCCAGGGGGATGGCCATGCCGCAATCCCCTCTCCTCCATTCTCCTCTCAGGATCTTGGGCATGCATGCACATGCACCTGGCGTGAGTTTAAGCCACCAGGTACGGGACTTGAACCGCAGTCGACTACATGGGAATCCAGCGACATAGCCATTATGCCAACTGCCGGTCCCAGAAATTCACATTATAATAATTTATTAAACTATATGTTTATACGTGTGTGTTTCTGTATTTGTCTTTTATCTTATATTAAAAACTAACAGGGTTGGCCCTGTAGCCTTGTGATTACAGGAAGACAGATCCCATATGGCTGACTATGAGTTGTAATCCTCTAGCCCCAATGGCTTGAGAAACACACTGGACTTATGTGCATGAGTGCCCCAAATCCTGACAGAATGGAGAAATAACAAAAACAACCTGAGATGCTCATACCACCTACTGGACCACTAAAATGTGTATACTGCTCAGAGTGGTCACTTTGTTTCCCTCTTTCACAGAAGGAAGAAATAAATAAACTTAAAAAGGAAAATGACAGTCCAAGCAAACTCTGACAGACATAGATCGTTTCTTACTGGTTCTGCTCTCAGAAATTAATCATGTTTTTTTCTTTTTAAAAAAGTTTCCTTCCTTCTTTTTTTCCTTTCAGCCTTCCTTCCTCCTTTCTCCTTGTGCATGTGTGCACACACGAGAGAGAGAGAGAGAGAGAGAGAGAGAGAGAGAGAAAGAGAGAAAGAAAGTGTGTGAGCAAGACAAGTGGAGGAGTCCGACCTGGCGAGGCCCCAAGATCTGTCTGAGCCCCCCCAACCTTTGAGCTCCGCTTCCAGTCGGATCAACACGTTGGCAAGGCCACTGTTGTGTGCCCCCCCCCTTAAAACAAAGCTCGGGTCAATTAGCATGTCAACAAGGCTGTTTGCTATTTGCTCCAAAAACTGTGACAGCCTTACTGGGAAGTGACCCCCCTCTGACTCCCCAATATACTACTATAAAAAAAATTACATAGCTCTCTTATAAATCCTGAGTGTATGATAAAATCTTCCAAAAAGTCCCCCGACTGCTCCCCTTTGCTCTAATCACTTACTATTAATTACAATGCTTTATCTCCATGGTCACAATAGAGGGTGGGCTGAAGTTCTTTCTAGGCAAAAGTAATCTTAACCTTTAAAAGGCCCTTCAAAATACATTTAAGGTAAACTTAATCCTTTCTTTACCTAAAATAAGATTAGGCCAAAACTGGCCCAAGACACCTCTGCCCTCTCCAAGTAAAATAGATAAATATATTAAAATTCCTCAAATTAAGTTTTAAATCCCTATAAAACTGTATAAGTATCATTCTTTATTAAAATCCATAAAAACTAATATCTATTCTTAAAATTTTCTTTTCTCAGCACCATTCCCAGTAATCACAAGATGGCTACTGCACCGCATCAGCTAATAATCATCTCTGCTTACTGGAACCACTTTCCCAAAACTGCATTCCATAAAGACCCACCTACAATTGCAAAACTACACTAGACCCACCCTTAATCCAACAATAAATAAAATCTATATTCCCTATTCTTAAAACTTTATGAGTTAATAATTAAAACACATAGTCCCTCTCCCTTTACTTACATATAACACGTTTTCAATAAAAACACACAATAATTCCTAACAGTTGTCACTCCTCAAAAAACAATCTCTGAGGGCTGTCTGGCAAAAGACGTGCATAAAAAAACATCAAGGCCTTTGTCTTCTGTTCACCTTCACTGCCTCCGTTGAGATAACCCACCCACGCCGAGGCTGGTCCCGGGCAGACAAGTATTTTCAACAGTCTCATGCCCTTTTTTCCCACAGTCTTCCAAGTCAGTCAGGACCAGATGGCTCCACATGATCCAGCACTGTGGAGCAGTGCCACCACAGCTGGACCCAGAAGTTAACCATATTTCTAAGGTCTCACTGAAGTCTCCAATAAATCCACTGATTAGGACTAATATTCTAACGCCATCCTCTGGCTGCCACTGTTTCTAGTGTGACAAATCACCAGAGATAGACTGGTCCTACCTATCTATCCTACTAGAAATATCCACATTCTCTTGGGTTACACTTTATTATTCTTATCCTTTCAAAATCATGATTTGCCCTAATTTTATTCCTCTAGGGTTCTAAAAATGTGTGTGTGTGTGTGTGTGTGTGTGTGTGTGTGTGCATGTGCATGCACGCATTCCCTACTAGGTAAAATTTGTGCATTTTAGCAAAGTTGATTCAGATAGTTAAATGAATGGTGAGGAAGATACTAGTGGGCACCATACCATTTTGGAAGAGACAATGTTGTTCCTGTCTGGCATTCACAGTCACTATTTGGGAGCATGCATAAAAAGCTTACAAACCTATCTCTAACTTTCATACTGTGTATTTTATGAAATGCATTCTCCATTGATTTAATAGAATTACGTAATTGTGATTTTGTAAACTAACTAATAAAGAAACTTTAAAGGCAAAACTATTTTTCTTAGTCTGTAACACTCGTGAACAGGATCTGGTCTTTCTCCAAAAACAACTGTGTTAATTTAAATCTGTCTGCAAAAGAAACAAAAGACTAGAGAAAGCTGTGTTCTGTTCACTGACACCCTTTAATAATTATTAGTTAGAATAATACCTACAGCATTTCTGGGGGCTAAACCAAAGAATGGAACCAGGGTACAACAACAAAATGAAGTCAATATGAAAAAATGACTAGAAAACTATAGAACTAATAAAAAAATTTTTTTTCTTTTAAAAAGGTTTTTGCATGAGGGTGCATGTGCTTGCTAGGGAGAGAGAAAGAGAGACAGAAGCAATGAGAAGCAAAGTGAGAAATCATCCCCAGGAGAGATGGCCATACCACAGTCCCTTTTCCTTTGTTCTCCTCTCAGGATCTTGAGTACACATGCACATGTGCCTGGTATGATTTTTAAGTCACTGGTCTGGAATTTGAACCTCGGTCAGCTACATGGGAGAGAGCGACATAACTGCTATGCCATCTACTGGCCCCATAAAATAAAATTTAAAAAGCAAAAAAAAGAAGAAAATAGAACTGCAGAGTTGGAATCTAGTCCTTGCTTTGCTATTAGCTAGATGTGTGATGTGAGCAATCTGCTTCACTTGTGTGGATCTCAACTTCTTTATCTGTAAAATGCTATAATTAGAATAGATGGCTTAGAATGTCTTTTTGGCTTTTTAATATGAAGTTTAATTTTATTTTGTTTTTGTTTCTTTAGATTTGTGCCATAGGACATGTGCACTCACCAGAGAGAGACAGAGAGAGAGAGAAAAAGAGAGAAATCATCTCCCTGGGAGATGGACACAGCATAAACCCTTCTCTTCCAGTCTCCTCTCAGGATTTTGGGCATATGTGTACATGTGCCAGGTGTGTCTTTCAAGCTGCCAGGTCCGGAATTTGAACTGCAGAGCCAGCCATGTGGGATCTAGTGCCTTAACTACCATGCCACCGGCTAGCCCTAATTTGAGGTTTAATACATGTATATCCTATTTTCTAGTATTGGTGTGATGTGCTGGTAAATGTTTGATAATCATATAAATGTTTAATAATAACTGGCTCACTGTGGGGGAGAGGTTATATTTTGCTCTGGAACAAAAGAGTGGTGTAAATACTTCTACCATGGTCACTGTTCAAAATACCAAATGACTTAATAACCTACTAGCAAAATTCCTGAAAATGTAATCATCAACATTCAGAAGCCAGTAAGAGTAGGGTCCAAACATAACACTAGATAGCACTCTACTGATATTTGACCATTCCTTCCTTCATTCATTCAACAAGCACTTCTTGAATGTTTACTATGTACAAGGCAAAAAACTTAATATAAAACCTGGTTCTTGTCCCCAAAGTGCTTAACTCTATTAAACAGAAACTGAATATCAATAACTCTAATGTTATAGTGTTAAAGAGTACATGACAAATGATACAAAGAAAGCGTAAATAAAGTACTATAAAAGCTCAAAGGAGAAAGAGACTTTCTTACTGAGGTTATATGGGTGAAAAAGACCTACGAGAAGGAAAAGGAAGGAGTTCCCCAAAAGAATAAGGCTATTTAATGGTATTTTTGTGTTGTTGAGAAGAGTTATCTAATAGAGGGACCAGCAGTTAAAGTAATGGCTATGTCACTGGACTCCCATGTAGTTGACCGCAGGTTGAGTCCCGGACCTGGTGGCTTAAACTCACGCCAGGCGCGTACGCATGTATGCCCAAGATCCCGAGAGGAGAATGGAGGGGAAGGGATTGCGGCGTGGCCAACCCCCTGGGGGGTCATTTCTCACTTTCTGTCTCTCTGTCTGGCGAGTGCACACGCCCTATAGCAAAAACCTCTCCAAAAAAAGAAAAAAAAAAAAAAGAGTTATCTAATAGAAAAAAAAAATCCCAGTGAATGTTGGGAAACTAGGAACTTAAGAAGGAATATTTAGAGAAGGCTAGAAATAACAGGCTAAAAGAGGACTATACATGTGGGAGAAAAATAAAAGCCACGAGGTCAAATGCTTCCACCAAGAACAATCTTGCACTAGAATGAATTTAACATCAGTAAGAGGGAATCGAAGTACAATTTAGGAAAGAAGATGGTAAAAAAGCCTTCGATCATTTCAAAGGAGCCCGATTGATTGATTGATTGATTTTAAAGAAGCTCGATTTTTTTTTTGAGAGATTTTCACTATAGGGCGCGTGCGCTCGCCAGACAGAGAGAGAGAGACATAGAGACAGAAAGCGAGAAGTCACCCCCCAGGGGGGATGGTCACGCCGCAATCCCTTCTCCTCCATTCTCCTCTCGGGATCTTGGGCACGCACGCACACGCGCCCGGCATGAGTTTTAAGTCACCGGGTCCAGGACGCGAACCGCGGTCGACTACGTGGGAGTCCAGCGACATAGCCATTACGCTAACTGCTGGTTCCCAAGAAGCTTGATTTTTTAAAAAGAATTGTTCATTTATTTCCATTTGTTATTATTATTTTTTAATTTCACCAGAGAGAGACAAAAAAGAGAAAGGGAAAGTGAGAAAGCAAGCCTCCAGGTCAGAGACTCAAACTGTGTCTGGCCACGTGGGAATCTAGCACCTTTAACCACCATGCCACCTGCTGGCCCCAAGGAGCTTGATTTTCGGAAGTTTATAATTTCAAGCCGCGGTTCTTAAAGCTCTTACCAGTGAAATCATTCATTTCTTGCCAGTAATCTCCAGGAAATCAAAGAGAACAAAAGTGTCTAGAGACAAGTAAAGATGGCCCAAATTCATTCATGCAGGAGAAAAAAGATTTCCAGGAACTACATTCTATTGGGTTGTAAGAAAATTCATGATGTATTTTCTTCTGTTTTTCTATGCAAAAATTCTTCATGACTTTTTCAACAACCTAACAGTTAAGGACTTTATTTCTAATGATGAACTTTAGAAATGATCATGGAAATTTAATCCCTTACAATGTTATAAAATCAAACAGATATTTTGTGAACACTTAGAGAAAGGTGAAATAGAGAAATGAACATGAGTCATACAGAACAGATTACATTTCTTTCTCTCTTTTAAAAATTTTTTTGGATTACATTTCTTTTATGGATATTATTAGTGAACAGTTAAATGAAGTATGTCCTCCTTTAGGTATGAGGTTTCCTTGTTTCAAGTTCATGTTTGATAGATTATCTCACAGTAATAATGGGAATAAAAACAAGAAAGAGGTACGACTTGTGAAGTACAATTAGTTGAATTTGTAGTTGCATAGTTTCTGATCAAATGACCAGTAATGGGCCACATTTGGCCTTGCCACTTTCAACATTTTTTCCAACAAATTAGAGAAAGTTATATCATCTATGCCTGGGAAATTAATGTGTAACACAAAGATAGGAGATAAAACTAAAATGGTGAGGGACTAGCAGTTGGTGTAATGGCTAAGTCGCTGGACTCCCATGTAGGCTACCGCAGTTCGAGTCCTGGACCTGGTGGCTTAAACTCAAGCCAGGCACGTGTGTGTGCATGCCTAATATCCTGAGAGGAGAATGGGGGAGAAGGGATTGTGGCGTGGTCATCCTCCCCGGGAGGTGATTTCTCTCTGTCTCTCTCTGTCTTTTGGGCAAGCGCATGTGCCCTATAGCAAAAACCTCTAAAAAACAAACAAACAAACAAACAAAAACACTAAAATGATGAGTAACAGAACCAGACTACCTCTCCCCAAATTTTCATATGCCCTGCATATGTTTTGAGTCACGAGGGCTACGATTCAAACTGCAGTTGGCCATAAAATCTGGTTTTCTGTGTATAGCTCTCAACCACTGCACTACAGGGCCATCCTGATACAACCACTACTAAAAAAATAAGTTGCTGTATTTAAAGAAGATTTAATATCTAGTAACTGTTCTGATCACATAAATATCTGGAAAATGATATTTAATTACTTAATCTGTTAGAGTTCTTTTTTTTTTTTAATTTTTTATTGTTAGAGGGTACATCTCCTTGCCAGAGAGAGATACACAGAAGGAAAGGGAGAAAGTACCTCTCAATTAACTGTGGTCGCACTGCAATCCCTCTTCTTCCATTTCTCTATCCTATAGGGATTTGGGGCAGGAACACAAACACACAGCTACAATGTTTTTCAAGTCACTGGGGTTGGGACTCAAACCCCAGTGGGTCACGTGGGATCTGGTTCTCTTTTTGTTGTGGTGGTAGTTGTTTTTTAGAGAGATTTTTGCTATAGAGCATGTGCACTTGCAGGAGAGAAAGAGAGAGACAAAAAGTGAGAAATCATCCCCCAGAAGGTTGGCCATGCCACAATCCCTTCACCTCCAGTCTCTTGGAAATGCATACATACACCCGGTGTGAGTTTCAGGCTAGCAGGTCCAGGATCAAACTGCATTCAGTCGTGTAATCATTATGCCACCTACTGATCCTAGGATCTGGTTCTCTCAACCACTAGGCCATGAGCCAACCCAAGTGCTTCTTAAATTTTTAAACAGAGATCATTATACTACCTATTTCACAGGTTGCTTGTGATAGGAAAATAAGATAATGTATCAAAGAGCCTTACCAAGATGTTCAAAAGGAAGCACTCAATAAATATTACTATAGGGCAAGCAGGTAGTGTGGAGGTTAAGGTGTTGTATCCTACATAGCTGACTCCTCGGTTCAGGTTCCAGACCTGGTGGCCTGAAAAGTCATGCCTGGTGTGTGTGCATGCATGCCCAAAGTCCCAAGAGGAGAGGGCAGAAGAGACTGCATCCTGGCCAACCCCCAGGAAGTGATTACTCACTTTCCGTCTCTCGCTCTGTCTGTGTCTCTGGAGAGCACATGTGCTCTACAGCAAAAATAAGTTAATAAATAAATAATGTAAACACTATAATAATGAATTTTTTTTTTTGGAGAGGTTTTTTCGCTATAGGGCACGAGTGCTCACCAGACAGATAGAGACAGAAAGCGAGAAATCAACCCCCGGGGGCGATGGTCACGCTGCAATCCCTTCTCCTCCATTCTCCTCTTGGGCACACACGCACATGTGCCTGGTGTGAGTTTTAAGCCACCAGGTCCGGGACACAAACCACAGCCGACTACGTGGGAGTCCAGCGACATAGCCATTACGCTAACTGCTGGTCCCATAATAATGAAGTCTTAGTGGAAAAATTCTAGTACTTTAAAATATATAAAGTGGTTAGATAATTAAATTTTATAAACTTAATATTCTATTATTAGAGGGCATTTTTATTATCTTAAAGTGTATTTTAAATTTCCAGGGTTGGGGCCGGCAGGTGGCATGGTAGTTAAGGGCATTGGACTCCCACATGGCTGACTGCAATACAAGACCTGAACCTAGCAGCTTACTTTCTCACTTTCCCTCTCTCACTCTGTCCCTCTCTGATCAAATTAAGATAAATAAATACATAAATACATAAATACATAAATAAGTAAAGTTAAATAGAATAATACTATTTAAAGAATTATTTATTTAATTTTATTTATTCATTCATTTATTTTTATTTGATCAGAGAACAAAAGATAAAGAGAGAGAAGGAAAGTGGGAAAGCAAGCCACCAGGTCCTGGACTTGAACCATGGTCAACCATCTGGGAGTGTCCAGCACCCTAACCACCATGCCACCTGCAGCCCATATAGAATAATTCTTTTAAAAAATATTTCCAGGGTTATCTGCTGTTTTTGTGCAATTTAATAAATAATCTTTTGATGACTGCAGGCATGTGAGACTGGCTATATTCAGAAACATTAGTCATGATGGTTTTCCAGATTGGTGTATTATCTTCAAAAATCATAAGGAGTTACTTGTCTGCAACTGCTATCAAACCAGTAAGATAGCATTTATGCTGTCTTAAGACATCATTTTCAGGATTGTTGATAACTTGGACATATTTCCCCCAAATAACCTTGCCTCTTTGTGTCACAAGGTCCAACTTGCTCACACTCACCTCAATGATAGCACTTTTGGTGATAACACCCAAAGTTGTATATAGTGAGATGAGGGATTCTTCTTTAAAACAAGTATTGGCAGAGGGAACCAGCAGTTAGCGTAATGGCTATGTCGCTGGACTCCCACGTAGTCAACCGTGGTTCACATCCCGGACCCGGTGGCTTACAACTCACGCCGGCTCACGCCGGACGCGTGTGCGTGTGTGCCCAAGATCCCGAGGGGAATGGAGGAGAAGGGATTGCAGCGTGACCATCCCCCCTGGGGATGCTTTCTGTCTCTCTCTCTGTCTGGTGAGCACACGCACCCTATAGAAAAAACCTCTCCAAAAAAAAAACCAAAAAACAAAAAAAAAAACAAAACAAGTATTGGCAGGCAAAAAGTGGTTTTCAGTTCAGGATATGTTATGTGAGCCTTCTTGAAATGTAAGTCCATTGGTCTAACGAATCTTTCATATTTAGGTGGTTTTCTAGTAAAGCCATCTCCAACAAAGCAGACTTTTGTAACCATCCTCTTCCATGCCTTCTTCTTTCTCTTTCCTGTTCAAATAACATTTTCTGAAAATTAGTATAATCCTATTTTTTATAACTTTACATTGTATTACATTGTTTTTTCAAAAGGGAATGCCATGCATGTCAGTCAGTACAGAGACATTAATCTCCCCACTTCAACATTCAATATCTTTTCTGTTTTCCCCAATCATTATTTTTATTATTCTAATTATTTTTATAAAACAGTCAATTGTTATTTCTCGTTTTGCTTGTAAAAATACTTTGCCCATCATGAAATACTTCTCAGACCAATCCAGTTGAGAATACTATACATGTCATCATCAACAGTTAATAACCCCTATCTGTTTCTCACTAACGTCCTGTCTCTCTATTGTTCACTTGCTATCTTTCTCTATCCTCTTCTCTTCACTTACCCCATTCCACACTGTCCTATTCTCATTAAGTACCTTCACTGTGTTTATGTCCTCCGAATTTTTGCTCTCTATTATAGAGTGCGGATAGTCGGTATATATTGAGTGGATACATACAATATCTTTCTTTCATAGCCTGGCTTACTTCACTCAGCAATAGATCCTCCATATCTGACCATTTTCTATCAAATTCCAGGGTCTTGTTATTTTTTATGGCTGAGTAGTATTCCATAGAGTATATATACCACACTTTTCCAATCCATTCATCAGTTTGTGGACATTTAGGTTGGTTCCATGTCTTGGCAATTGTGAATAATGCTGCAATAAACATGGATGTGCAAGCACTTTTCTGACTGAGCGTTCTCCTGTCTTTTGGGTAAATACCCAGAAGTGGGATTGCTGGATCAAATGGTAGTTCTATTTGTAGATCTTTGAGGAACCTCCATATTGTTCTCCACAGTGGTTGAACTAGTTTACATTCCCACCAACAGTGTAGGAGGGTTCCCTTTTCACCACATCCCCGCCAACACTTATCACTTTTTATATTCTTAATCTTTGCCATTCTGACAGGGGTTAGGTGGTATCTCATTGTGGTTTTTATCTGCATTTCCCTTATGATGAGGGATGTCGAGCATTTCCTCATATGCTTTTTGGCTGTTCGTATGTCTTCCTTAGAGAGACTTTTGTTCAGCTCACTTTCCCATCTTTTAATCGGGTTAATCATTTTTTTTCGCATAAGGCACTTGAGTTCCCTATGTATTCTCGTTATCAGTCCCTTGTCTGAGGCATATTTAACAAAAATATTTTCCCATTCTGAGGGTTGTCGGTTCACACTTGTTACTGTGTCCTTTGCTGTGCAGAAACTTCTTAGTCTAATATAGTCCCACTTGTCTATTTTAGGGATTATTGCCTGTGCTTTGGGAGTCTTATTTAAGAAGTCTTTGCCTACTCCAATGTCTCCCAGAGTTTCCCCAGCATTTTCCACAAGTAGTTTTATTGTCTGAGGTCTTAGGTTCAGATCTTTGATCCATTTTGAGTTGACTGTTGTTAATGGTGAAAGATGGGGGTTCAGTTTCATCTTTCTGCAGGTGGATACCCAGTTTTTCCAGCACCATTTACTAAAGAGGTTTTCCTTTTCCCAATGGATTGACTGATATCCTTTGTCAAAGATCAGTTGGCTATAAGCTTTGGGAGTTATTTCTGGGGTCTCTATTCTCTTCCATTGGTCCACATGTCTGTTTTTATGCCAATACCATGCTGTTTTGATGACCACAGCTTTATAGTATATCTTGGGATCAGGGAGTGATATGCCTCCTACTCCATTCTTCTTACGCAGGATTGCTTTTGCAATACGAGGTCTTTTATGGTTCCAGACAAATTCTATAATTGTCTTTTCTAGATCTCTGAAGAATATCTCTGGTATTTTGATTGGAATTGCATTAAACATGTAGATTAATTTGGGTAGAATTGCCATTTTGATTATGTTAATTCTACCAATCCAGGAGCATGGGATGTCCTTCCACTTTTTTATGTCACTTTCAATGTCTTTTTTAAGATTCTCGTAGTTTTCTTTATAAAGGTCTTTGACTTTCTTAGTTAGGTTTATCCCTAGGTATCTTATACATCTTGTGGCTACGGTGAAAGGGATTCCTTTCTTCCGCTCTGCTTCGTTCAACTTGTTGTTCATAAATAGAAATGCTATAGATTTTTGGATATTGATTTTGTATCCTGCCACCTTACTGTATTCACTTATTACTTCAAGCAGTTTTTTCATGGATACCTTTGGGTCTTCTAAGTATACCATCATGTCATCTGCAAATAAAGATATTTTCAACTCTTCTTTGCCTATTCGAATGCCTTTAATACTGTTCTCTTCTCTGATTGCAATAGCTAAGACTTCCAGTACTATATTAAAGAGCAGTGGAGAAAGTGGGCAGCCTTGCCTAGTACCTGTTTTCAGAGGAAAAGCTTTCAGCTTTTCCCCATTCAGTATAAAGTTAGCTGTAGGTTTTTCATAGGTTGCTTTTATTGTGTTCAGAAAAGTCCCTTCTATACCAATCTTACTGAGAGTCTTAATCATATAAGGATGTTGCATTTTATCAAATGCTTTCTCTGCATCAATTGAGATGATCATGTTTTTATCTTTCTTTCTGTTAATGTGGTGTATTACATTTATGGTCTTGCATATATTGAACCACTCTTGCATCCCTGGTATAAAAAAAAATGGAACACTTCATGAATTTGCATGTCATGCTTGTGCAGGGGCCATGCTAATCTCTGTATCGTTCTAATTTTAGTATATGTGCTGCCAAAGCGAGCACTCAAATAACTTTTAATACTTCTGTTTCTCCTGGGCTCGAACTTTGGATAGAGGGGCTTCACATTTTCCTGCTTTCTCTTTCCGTTTTCATTTAATCATATTGGAAAGTACATTAGCTCAGGACTGTCCAGCACTCTTAACCACCATGACACCTGTTGCCCCCCCCCCTTTTTTTTAACAGAATAAACCTCTAGGGTTCTGCCAGGAAATGGAGGAACAGTTGTCTAAATAAGCAAGATGAAGAAAAAGACTTGGTAGTTTAACTTTCTATATAAGCTTTGAGCCAATCTGCCTCTCATTTTTAAAAGAGTTTATTTATTAATTTAATTCCATTTGTTATTATTATTTTTCAATTTGACCAGGTAAAGACAGAGAAAGAGAGAGAGAAAAAGGGAAAGCAAGAAAGCAAGCTGCCAGGTCTGGGACTTAAGCCATGGTGGGCCATGTGGGAGTCCAGCGCCTTTAACCACCACCACCACCCCTTTTTTTTAGAAAGAGAGATTTTTGCTATAGGATACATGCACTCGTCAGAGATACAGAGAGAGACAGAAAGACAGAAACAAGAACTCACCCTCTAAGGGAGAAAGCCATACCACTTCTCCTCCATTCTCTCAGGATTTGGAGCATGCACACACATGCGCCTGATGTGAGTTTTAAACTGCTGTGTCCAGGACTTGAACCATGGTTGACTACATGGAAGTTCAGCAAAGTAACCATTATGCCATCTACTAGTCCTCAATCCCCCTATTTTTAGTCCCTCACATCACTTCTGCTTTTATGGCACTGATTTTATTTCTTGACATTCTGGTGTTCAGCAATACAAACATGTTTGTCTCAGTTTATGATACATCCTTTTGCAAGCATTTTGAATTTGGTTTTCTTAATTCAACTATGGCTTTTTTTTTTTTTTTTGAGAGGTTTTTGCTATAGGGTGCGTGTGCTCGCCAGAAAGAGAGAGAGAGAGAGAGAGAGAGAGAGCGCAAGTGAGAAATCACCCCCCAGGGGGGATGGCCACACTGCAATCCCTTCTCCATTCTCCTCTCAAGATCTTCGGCACACACGCACACTCGCCCAGCATGAGTTTAAGCCACCAGGTCCGAGACTCAAACCGTGGTTGGCTACATGGGAGTTCAGCGACATAGCCATTACGCTAACTGCTGGTCCCAACTATGGCTTTCTATTCTTCAAAAAATGTGTTCATATCTTTCATCTGTTATTACACTTTCTTATTCTTGTAGACCGGTAACTTTAAAAATATTAACTCACTCTCATTTTAGTGATTTGAGGGGGAATACAGGGATAAATATATTTTATCTGTCCGTGCATAACCAAAGTGCAAGACTGTCCATATACTTGGTCTTTATTGCTATGGGAAAAAAGTCAGGGACCAGGCAGTGGCACAGTATTGACTCAACTAAACCTGCCTGGAAAATTCGGTCCTGGGTTTGTATCCCTGGGTTGGTCCTGAGCATGTCAAATGCATGGATGCATGCTTATGATCCAGATTGGCTGAGACTAAGGATGGATGATAGTGTGAAGACCCTACTGGGGATGCCCATCTCTCTCTCTCTCTGCAATTGAAGAAATAAATGAATAAATTTTAAATATAAAAAAGTCAGAACTAGAAAATTCATATGTAAAATTTTGTTCTGGTAGGCTGATGTGCAAAAAGCAGAAGTCTGAGAATTACAGAACCTGTATCCAACTACTGTTAACATTTTACTGGTTGTTTAATGTTAAGTAAATTAAATGTTCTAAACACCTGTTTCCTTTATCTTTAAAGTGGTGATAATGTTTATCATGGTAATACTAGTAAACAATAGATTTTGTTTTGTTTTGTTTTGTTTAAGGTTTTTGCCACAGGGTGTGTGCACTCACCAGAGAGAGAGAGAGAGAGACAGCGAGGGAGAGAAGGAAAGTGAGGTAACTTCCCCCAGGGGGTATGGCCACACCACAATCCTTTCTCCTCCTTTCTCCTCTTGGGATTTTGGTCACACATGCACATGTAACCAGCATGAGTTTCAAGTTGCCAGGTCCAGGACTCAAATCATGGTCAGCCATGTGGGAGTCCAGTGCCTTAACCATCGTGCCCCAGAAAAAAATATTTTTTTTTTTTTTTTTTTTTAGAGATTTTTGCTATAGGGCACATGTGCTCACAAGAGAGACAGAGAGAAAGAGACAGAAAGTGAGAAATCACCCCCCAGGAGATGGCCGTGCTGCAATTCCTCCTCCTCCATTCTCTTCTCAGGATTTTGGACAAGCATGCACACTTGCCTGGTGTGAGTTTAAGCCACTGGATCTGGGACTTGAACCGTGATCGACTATGTGGGAGTTCAGCGACATAACCATTATGCCGTCTGCTGGTCCAGTAAGCAATAATTTTAAAAGTTGAGTCAGAGCCAGCAGGTGCATGCAAAAAAGGCACTGGATCCTACATGGTCAGCTTCACTGTTTGAGTCCTGGACCAGGCATGTGTGCCTATGTATGTGTGTGCCCAAGATACCAAGAGGAGAGTGAAGGAGAAGGTATTGTTGTGTGGCCATCCTCCAGGGGAGTAATGTCTAACTTTCCTGTTCTCTGTCTCTCTCTGGTGACCACTTGTGTCCTATAGCAAAAGTTAAAAAAAAAAAATGTGAGCCACTCAGTGGCTGTGGTTAAGGGGCCTGGATTCCACATGACCAATTGTGTGGTTCGAGTCCTGGACACGGCAGTTTGAAAAACACTCTGGTCACATGTGAGCCAAAATCCCAAGACAATAATGGAGGAGAAGGAATTGTGGTGTGGTCCCACCACCTACCCTCCGTAGGGGGCACATTCTCACTTTTCCTCTTTCTTTCTCCCTCTATTTTTTTTGGCAAGTTCATGTGCCCTATAGCAAAAAATAAATAAATTTTAAAAAATGAATTTAAGTTGTATGGTTAAAAAGAAAAGTTCATGTGGAACTACAGGGCTCATAACAAAAAATAGCAAGTATATACATATATATGTGTGTGTGTGTATATATATATATATATATATATATATATATATATATATATATATATATATATATATATATATATATATATATATATATATATATATATATATATATATATATATATATATATATATATATATATATATATATATATATATATATATATATATATATATATATATACACACATACATATACATATATATATAAAAATTTTAATTTCACCAGAGAGGGACGAAGTGAGGGGGAGAGAGAGAGAGATAGAGAGAGAGAGAAAGTGAAAAAGCAAGTTGCCAGGTCTGGAACTCAAACCATGTGGGACTCAGCCATGTGGGAGTCTAGTGCCCTTAACCACCACACCACCTGCTGGCCCCAGGAGTATATTTTAACATATTTTAAGAATTATTTTATTTAACTTTATTTATTTATTTCAATTTAACCAGAGAGGAACAGAGTGACAGAGTGAGAGAGAGGAAAAGTGAGAAAGCAAGCTGCCAGGTCCAGGACTTGAACTGCATTTGGCCATGTGGGACTTGAACTGCATTTGGCACCCTTAACCACCATGCTACCTGCTGGCCCCATATTTTAACATATTTATACATATAAACAAACCAAAAAAAAAGAAAAAAAAAAAACTAAAGGAAAAAGAAGGTAGTGACCTCCTAAAAGCCTGAGGTACCCTCTGAGACTCTTTTACTTGCTTTTTTTCATGTTTACCAATATTTTTCCAAATAAAATATTTATAACGCTATTTATTGATTTATAAACTTTAAACAGTACCTAATATAGAAGATGAGAATTTAATACCTTATACTTTCCCAGCATCCCAATATTGTTATTTCACAATATTTCTTATTAAATCAATGTTTCATGTTAATTTTATTGATTTCACAAGTGTGGTTTACTTCTGTATCAATTAGTCGTGTTATTATTACATTTCCTTTATTTTATTTTATTTTTTAAAGAATTTTTTTAAGTAATTTTATTCTACTTTATTTTATTTATTTATTTTAATTTGATCAGAGAGGGACAGAGTGAGAAAGAGAGAAACGGAAAGTGAGAAAGCAAGCCATCGGTTCTAGAACTCAAACCGCGGTCGGCCATGTGGGAGTCCAGCAACCTTAACCACATCACCTGATGGACCCTACATTTCCTTTCTTATACATCTAAGTAACCAATGACCAAGTAAGATAATTTATATAAATATACAAATATGCATCAAATATATATAACTTATTATGAAATCTATTACCAAGAGGCATAGCCAAATACATTTTGAAAGGTAGTTGAACACAGTAGGAAAAATATGGGCTTCAAGGTCGACAGACCTAGACTCAAATTCCTCTGTCATTCATTGTGTGATCTTGAGTAAGTGAATGAAATTCTCTGAGGTTTATTTTTTTCATTTACCCCATGGTTACAGTTTGAATGTTGGTCTGTTCCCCAAAATTTCATGTTTTGAAATTTGGTGTTGGAAGGTGGTAAGGCTAAGTGGCCAGTGATAAGTTCATAGTGCTTGCATTAGGGAGGTGACACTCTTGTGAATAGATTAATCATGTCTTTTGAGAAACAATGAGTTCTAGATCTTCTGAGAAAGGGTTAGTTCTTACAAGAGCTGGCTGCTATATAAGAGAGAGAATGGTTCACCTCTTGCTCTTTCTCTGCACATGCCCACCACCTACCATGCTTCTGTTAGCCACACCTGAGGCTAACCAGGTGCCAGGTCTTTTCCTTTAGACTTTTTATTAATAGCTGCCAAAACTGTTAGTCATAAACCTGTTTCTTTACAAATCACCCAGTCTCAGGTGATTTTTGTTAGCAACACAAAAATAGACTAATACACTTGTTTATAAAATGGGTATACTGTTATTAACTTGACAAGGCTATTTTATTAAATGGGATAATGCATGTAACATCTGCTATAGGTCCAGACACTCAGTAGGTACTCAAGAGATTCTCCTTCATAGTCCTCTAGTTTGGGGACAGCATTTTTACACTGACATGAAAATCCCAAGCTTATATTTCCTCAGTTAATGATAAGCCACATTGATAATTAGCATCTTAGATTATTAATAGTCCTCATAAATCCTGTTTATTTGCTTTTTCTAAGGACTAAATTATAAGGTGAACAGTCCAAACTGAAAGGGTTTAGCACGCAAATCCTTTTAAGTGGTAATAGGGTGGTTGCTGAGGCATCTTTAGAAACCTTTCATTATAAATAAGACGCGAAACTTCTAATGAATACTGAGATCAGGGACATAAAAATATTGGAAAAACTACTACTCAAAAAAATTATCTTAAAAGTTGTTTTGCTTTTTGGTTTTCGTTTGATCCTAGGGCCAGCAGGCTTTATTATCCTGTTTAAAGATGAAGAAACAGAAGCACCAAGTAAATAAGTGACTTGCTCAAGATTCATCAGTCATCGGGGAACAATCAAGAATTACAACGTTGGTATTTTAACTCTAAACAGTGCTTTTATTTACTTATTTAGTTTAAGGTTTTTGTCATATGGTATGTGTGCTCATCAGAGAGACAGAGACAGTGAGAGAGAAAGTGAGAAATCATCCCCAGTAGGGTAGCCATGTCAGAGTCCCTTCTCCTCAATTCTCCTCTTGAGATTTTGGGCACACATACACACGTACCTGGCTTGATTTTCAAGCTGTCAGGTCCAGAACTTGAACTATGGTCAGTCATATGGGAGTTCAGTGACTTAACCACTACAAAGCCTGCTAGCCCCATATTTATTTTTTCTATTTTTAAGAATTATTTTATTTAACTTTATTTATTTGTTTGTTTATTTAAATTTGACCAGAGACAGACAGAGAGAGAAAAAGAGAGAGAGAGAAATAGAGAAAAAAAGCCACAAGGTCTAAGACTCAAACCACAGTTGCTCATATGGAATTCCAGCACCCTTAACCACCACGCCACCTGCATGGCCACTCTCCATTTTTTTAAAGAATTATTTTACTTTATTTATTATTATTCTTCAATTTGACCAGAGAGAGACAGGGGGGAGGGAGAAAAGTGAGAAAGCAAACTGCCAGGTCCAGGACTTGAACTGTGGTTAGCCATATGGGAGTCCAGTACCTCAACCACCATGTCACCCTCTGGCTCCCTTTTCCCTCCCTTAATTGTGGTACAGTATACATACCATAAAATTTATCACCTCAGCCACTTTTTAAGAAATTTTATTTATCCTATGAGCAAGATAGAGGAAAAGAGAGTGCATGTATGCATACCCCATGCAGTGATCCACTCCCTGCCTTGCCAGGCTCTGAAACATGGGTATTTGTGTGCCTGGCATACACAGGCAGTTCTCTGGATATGTACCTGGAACCTTTCCATGTGGGTCAGCTTCACAGAGCACTGGATTTTACCACTGTACCACCATCTAGCCCGTACCATCTCAATCAATTTTTTTTTGAGAGGTTTTTGCTATAGGGCACATGCGCTCACCAGAAAGAGAGAGAGAGAGACAGAGAGACAGAAAGCGAGAAATCACCCCCCGGGGAATGGCCATGTTGCAATCCCTTCTCCTCCATTCTCCTCTTGGGATCTGAGGCATGTGTGCACATGCGCCCAGTGTGAGTTTAAGCCACTGACTCTGGGACTCAAACCACAGTCAACTACATGGGAGTCCAGCGACATAGCCATTATGCCAACTGCTGGTCCCTAAATACATTCAGATTGTTATTCGATCAATTTCCAGAACTATTTTTTTGTAAAACTGGAACTCTATATCCATTAAATAACAACTTCCCTTTCCTTTTTCTCCCTAGCCCATAGCCACCACCCTTTTATTTTCCATTTCTGTGATTGTGACAACTCAGGGTACCTGATATAAATAAAAATAAATATAGTTTTTGTCTTTTTGTGATTAGATTATTTCATTTAGCATAATGTCCTCAAGGTCTATCCATATTATAGCATGCATCAGAAGCATGTGTCAGAGGGTCATGATGCAATTCTTTTTCCTACATTTCTGCTCCCAATCAGAATTTTGGACATAATTGCATATGTACTCAGTATGTTTTTCAAGTCACTGGGGCCAGAACTTGAGCCATGGTCAGTTATGTGGGATCTAGCTCCCAATACATAGCCCTTAACCATTGCACTATGGGACCGGCTCTGGAGTTTCATTTTTATCAGAATAATCATTGTAATGCCTTTTAGGTGGTATCTCAGTGGGGTTTTCCTTTTTTTTTTTTAAGTTTGTTTTATTCATGATACAATAGAGAGCACATGAAAGAGAAATGTAGGGGGAGAGGGAGAGAAGCATCCTAGATAGAGTTGCTTTACATCACAATTCTTCTGCCCTAGCCCATCCACTCATCAGGATTTTGGGTATGAGCACAGGCCTGGCATGTTTTCAAGCTGACCCAGAAATGTGAACTTGTAGTCAGCCATATGGCCTCTGGCACTGCAGTTTAGTTTCCTACTGATTACCATCTGGCTGGGCTTCATGACGTTTTTTTCTTTTTATTTTAAATAATTATTTTTAAATAATTTTAATTTAATTTTATTTATTCATACATTTATTTTAATTTGACCACAGAGATAGAGAGAGAGAGAGAGAAAAAAGAGAAAGCAAGTCACTAGATCCAGGACTCAAACAGTGGTCGACCATGTGGGAGGGTCCAGCGCCTTAACCACCATGCCATCTGCTGGCTCCCCCATGACATTTTTTATAACTATTTATTATTTATTTATTCATTCATTGTTTTTTTTATTCGACCAGAGAGAGACAGAGGGTGAGAGTGAGAGAGAGAGGAAGTGAGAAAGCAAGCCACCAGGTCCAGGACTCGAACCCTGATCGGCCATGTGGGAGTGTCCAGCACCTTAACCACCACACTACCCGCTGGTTCCGATGACATTTTCTTAAGAGTATCAAAGTCGGGCAGCAGGTGGTATGGTGGTTAGGGTAGCTGGACTCCCACATGGCTGACTGCAGTTCAAGTGCCAGACCTGGCAGCTTTCTTTTTCACTTTAATTCTCTCTCTTTCTGTCTCTCTCTGGTCAACCTCAAAAAAAAAAGACAATGACTAAAATTAAATAAAATAATTAAAAAAAAAAAAGAGTATCAAAGTATGGGCCAGCAGGTGGCGTAGAGGTTAAGGCGCTGGACTCCCACATGACTGATGGCAGTTTGAGTCTCAGACCTGGCAGACTGAAATTCACACCAGACGGGTGTGTGAGCATGCCCAAAATTCATATAGCCATCCTTCTGGGAGGTGATTTCTCACTTTGTCTGTCTCCATGTCTCCATTTCTGTCTATCTCTCTGGTCAGCGCACATGCCCCTATAGCAAAAAAAAAAAAAAAAAAAATCTCCAGAAAAAATAAAAATATATTAAAGTCTTCTGTACAAATGACAACATGCTAAATAATCCTGGGTAATATCATCAAAACTTTACAATATTAATATACTGAGGGTTGGGTGGTAGGTGGTACAGTGATAAAATGTGACACTCTGCAAGGCTGACCTACATGTAAAGTTTGCATCCAGAGACTTCCTTGAGTGTACTGGCACCTGTATATGTATGATCCAGGGCCAGCAGAAGCTTGGGGTGGATCATGCATTAAGAAAGACCCTGTTGGGACCAACAGTTAGCATAATGGCTATGTCGCTGGACTTCCACGTAGTAGACCACGGTTCAAGTCCCGGACCCGGTGGCTTAAAACTCACGCCAGGCGCATGTGCGTGCATGCCCAAGATCCTGAGAGGAGAATAAAGGAGAAGGGATTGTGGGGTGGCCATCCCCCCTACGGGGTGATTTCTCACTTTCTGTCTCTATGTCTCTGTCTGGTGAGCGTACGCGCCCTATAGCAAAAACCTCTCCAAATAAAAAAAAGAAAGACCTTGTTGTCTTGAGCTGCTCGCCCTGTCTTGCTAATGGAAAAAATAAGCTCAAGATCTCAAATATGATATGATAAGGGCTGTAGCAGAGTAATAAAGGAAACACAAAGAAAGAGAAAAGGAATAGCTTTTTCCCTCCTAGGGAAATTAAAAAAAAAAATCCCATTAGATGTAAGATGCTGTCAGAAGAACAATTTCAATGTAAGTTTCCTGCTGTCAAGAATTTTATAATCTAACTAGAAAAAAAGGACATACATATTTAAAAATAAATAACAATTCAAAGTAGCATGGTCAAATTGCTCAATCAATGATACTAGTATTATCTGATGACAGAGAAGTGTAAAATTATAGTAAATGGGGTTAATTAAGAAAGTCTGTAGGGCCAGCAGGTGGCGTGGTGGTTGGGGTTGTGGAATTCCCACATGGATGACTGTGGTTCAGATCCTAGACCTGGCGGCTTGCTTTCTCACTCTCCCTTCTGTCTTTCTCTGGCAAAACTCATGTGAAATAATAATAAATAAATGATTCTCTAAAAAATTACTTTAAAAAAAATAAAGTCTGGGGACCAGCAGTTAGCGTAATGGCTATGTTGCTGGACTCCCATGTAGTCGACCGCAGTTCGCATCCCGGACCTGGTGGCTTAAAACTCACGCCGTGTGTGTGTGCGTGCGTGCCCAAGATCCCAAGAAGAGAATGGAGGAGAAGGGACTGCGGTGTGGCCATCCTTCCTGGGGGTGATTTCTCGCTTTCTGTCTCTCTGTCTGGTGAGCACACGCACCCTATAGCAAAAACCACTCCAAAAAATAAAAACATAAAGTCTGTAATGAGGAGTGCCACTTAAAAAGATTAAGAGAAAGAACAAAATATCTAAGGCAAGAGAGGATACAGTTTAACTTAATTTTTACGCACCAGTTATTTTATTTAACTTTATTTATCCATTTATTTATTTATTTTAAATTTGACCAGAGAGGGGCTGTGAGAGAGAGAGAAAGTGAGAAAGCAAGCCACCAGGTCTGGGACTCAAACCATGGTTGGCCATGTGGGAGTCCAGCACCTTAACCACCATATCACCTGCTGTCCCCAGATGCAGTTTAATTTTAAACTTCATTTATTAATTCATGTACTCTTTTTTTTTTCGGAGAGATTTTTGCTATAGGGCATGTGTGCTCACCAGAAAGAGAGACAGAAAGCAAGAAATCACCCCCCAGGGGGATGGCCATGCCACAATCCCTTCTCCTCCATTCTCCTCTCGGGAATCTTGGGCACACAAGCACATGTGCCAGGCGTGAGTTTAAGCCACTGGATCTGGGACTTGAACCACAGTCGACTACCTGGGAGTCCAGCGACATAGTTGTTATGCCAACTGCTGGTACCAATTCATGTATTCTTTCAACAGACATTTACTGAGCTCCTGATAAGTGCTAGGCACTGTGCTGGGTGTTGAGATTACAAAGACTAAGAGAGAAAGATGGGTAATGAATAGTAACAATCCAAGGTGCTGAGTGTGTACAAGGTACACTGAATCATTCCTTTCTGAGGGCCTGCTGATCTGTCAAGAAGACTATTATCACCTCCTTTTACAGTGAATCATAAGGGAGGTATATAAAACACATCTCTTTCCTATGTTCATACCCAATTATTCCAAACAAAATACAGCTGGGAAGTTTTCTGTTCTCCCCTGGGGAGAAGGCTACATTTGAGAAGCCAAGATTGTTAAAGTTAGTTATTAGAGTTCACACTTATCACCCCATATGGGTTCTTGCATTCACACAGATGTGCTGGGCACTGGGAAAGCAAAGAAAGATGAGAAAGGCACAGATCTTACCCTCCTGGATCTCAAAGATAGCTATAATATGATAACACAGAGAGAAAAGAATAGCTCTTTACCTCCTAGGGAATTCAAAGACTTCTTTCAAAAAGGTCATCAGGAGTTCATCAGATGAGAAGAGAAAGGAAAGGGAATAGCATGGAAAAAATGAAAAAGCAAACATGTTCATGAAATATTAAGTGATTTAGTGTGTTTAAAACTTAGCATATATGATGGGGAGTGGCAAGAAGGGTAGATAGTATAGTAATATGGTAAGGGGGACTAGAAAGATAACACTGTGGAAAATTATTATTCTTTAGGTAACTAATAATTTTTTAAAAATTTTATTTATTATCATTATTTTTTGGACCAGAGAGAGACAGAGAAGGAAGGTGAGAAATCAAGCCGCTAGGTCTGGGGACTTGAAATGAGGTCTGCAATGTGGGAGTCCAGTGCCTTAACCACACCACCTGCTGGGCCCCAAAGAATTCATTATTAATTGATTTGTTTTAGGACATATAAGCTCACTGGAGAGAGACAGAAAAAGAGGGAAAGTAAGAAAGTACCTCCCAGGGGAGATAACTACACTGAAATCCCTTCTCCTCCCTTCTCCTCTTGGGATTTTGGGCAAGGATGCACAGATACCTGGCGAGATTTTCAAACTGCCAGTTCTGAGGCTCAAACGGTATAGTCAACCATGTAGGATCCACATCACTGACTGGCTACAAATTAACTGATTTTTAGACAGAGGAAAAGCAAAATTAGATCCCCTCTCCCCCTGGGAAACTCTATTTTTTATTTTTTTAATTGTCAGAGGGTGTGTGTGTTGCCAAAGAGAGACAGAGACAGGGAGAGGGAGAAAATATTTTTCAGTGAGTTGTAATCACACTGCAGTCCCTTCTCCATCCTATTGGGACTTGGGACACGTGCACAACAACCCAGCATGTTTTCAAGTCACCAGGGCTGGGAATCAAACTGTGAATGACCATGTGGGATCCAGTTCCCTGAACTACTAGGCTGTAGAGTTGGATCTTCCAGGAAACTCTAGGGGCAAGATGGAGGATGAACTGGCATTAACAGAGAACTAAGAAAGAGATGTCAAAGTTTAGCTCACTAAATAAATAGGGCTTCAAAGACTCTTGTGATAGAGTACCAAAATTCAGGATCTCATTTTTGGTCTTTAAAACCAGAAATCTGATTTTCAATGCCTATTGTGGAAAAGATAATTAAAGACTGACTTGCAATAACCAAATTCATAAGAGACTGTGGCATAAACTATAATTCTAATTTACTAATATATTAGGTCATCGGAAAAGTCATGACCTATTTTTCTATGTTTTTCTATAAAAAAATGCATCATGACTTTTCTGATATCACAATACATTCATTCATTAATTCACTAAATATAGTCATGTATGATTTAATGATAGGGATATGTTCTGAGACATGCATCATTAGGCAATTTTACTGTTGTGGGAACATCATGGTGTATACTTACATAAATCTAAATTGTATAACCTATACACTTAGGCTATATGGTATAATCTATTCCTCTACTGCTGTATATGCAATCAGATGTTGACCAAAACATCATTACTTTGTGGTAGATATTATTCTAAAGAGATAAGGACATAGATGTGGTTAACAAAGACCTCACTTCACAGAATTACATTCTAATGTGAAATACATATTTCCAGAGATTGAAATATTTACTTAACTTTGCTGGGCAGAGTATTTTATTCCTAATGTAATGGTAACAATGAGTCTAAGTTGGTAATCTAAACATAGTTTGGGCCAGCCAGTGGCATGGTAGTTAGAAAAGCTGGATCCCACATGTCTGATTGTACAGTTCAAGTCCTGGATCTGGCAGCTTGAGAAACATGCCATATGTGTATGTATGTGCATGCCCAAAACCTGAATAGGAGAAATGGAGAAGGGATTGTGGTGTTGCTCTCTCCCATGGGGGATGCTTTCTTATTTTCCTTCTCTTTCTCTGTTTTTCTCTGGCAAGCACATGTGCCCTCTGGCACATTTTTAAAAATACATTGTTTGGGGAACCAGCAGTTAGCGTAATGGCTATGTCGCTGGACTCCCATGTAGTCGACCGCGGTTCACGTCCCGGACCCGGTGGCTTAAAACTCACGCCGGGCGCGTGTGCGTGCGTGCCCAAGATCCCGAGAGGAGAATGGAGGAGAAGGGATTGCAGCGTGACCATCCCCCCTGGGGGGTGATTTCTCGCTTTCTGTCTCTATGTCTCTCTCTGTCTGTCTGGCGAGCGCACGCGCCCTACAGTGAAAATCTCTCCCGAAAAAAAAAAAATACATTGTTTGGTGAATGATAAAAAAGAGAGGCAGTTGATATAAGGAATGTATTATTAAAGCCTAAGAAATGCTCTATGCTCTAGCTTAAATGTACCTCTCTAATGACTAGCTAAACAGTGTTCTTTGGTATTTTAATTTTATTTATTTTAACTGCCAGAGTGCCAGTGTGCTCACCAGAGATGGGGGTAGAAGGGGTGGGACACCCCCTAAAGGGGCAAGGTCACATTGCAATCCCATTTTTTCCCACCTCTCCATTTTGTCGGGATTTGGGGCATACACACTTGTCTAGCATTAATGGTGCTCTTTGGATTTATGATTTTGTTATCTTGAACATTGCTAAATAGAAAAACATGACCAAATCTTGGCTAATTCCTCTTTTTCTGGGTTCCAGGTGAACCATGTGAATTTTAACATACACTTTCAGACATATTAAATAATATACTTTAATTATATTAACTGCAGTCATTTCTATCACACATGATTAAATAAAGACTCCAACTTCAACTATTTCACTGTAAGCAATCATGTTATAATTCTGGACACCACCGGATAGTCACTCATGAATTCAATAAAGATTTACCAAATATTTATTAAGTGCCTATGATGAATACTCTGCAAGGTACTAGGAATATTAAAGTGAACAAGACAAATTTTGTGCCTGTACATTATTTTTTTAAAAATAATTATTTATTTATTATCATTATTTTTCAATTTTGACCAGAGACAAAGAGAAAGAGCAAGGTCCAGGACTCGAACTACAGTCGGTCATAAAGGAGTTCAGCACCCTTACCCACTATGCCACCTGCAGGCCCCTGTACGTTCTAATAATGAAGTGAGATTAAGAAAAATCAGAAGCAACAGACCAATTTTTTTAATAATTATTTAATCTTATTTGTCATTAATTATTATTACTACTATTATTATTTTAAATTTGCTATAGGCACATGTGTTCATGAGAGAGACAGAGAGAAAGTGAGAAAGCAAGCCACCCACCAGGTCTGGGACTCAAATTGCAGTTGGCCATGTATGAGTCCAGGGTTTCAACCATCATGTCACCTGCTGGCCACAAACAGACCAATATATTAAATGAGCTGTGATAAGTGTCATGAGGGGGCAAGAAGAAAATGCTATAATATCTAGGAAAGAGATGACAATCACCTAGACTAGGGCAGTGGCAGTAGAGATAGAGAAAAGTGGTTGTATTTGATAATTCACTTTGGAGATTGAATCAACAAGACTAGGTAATGAACTGGATAAAGGTGAGGGAAAGGGAAGAATAAAAGGTAATTCTTGGGTTTCTAACTTGAGCAACTGAGTAGAGAGCAGTATCCTCAACAGAAAAGAACACTTGCTATTGGAAATAGACAGAATTGTGCTTTAGATACAACAACGTTGAAATCTCTGTAAGACAAACAAACATGAAGAAATAGGCACTTGGATATGTGAGGCTGGAATTCAGACATTTGGATTAGAAATAATGGTATGGGAACCACTGACATAATGACACTACTAGAGAGAGTTTTTCTTAAACAATGTTTTCAGAATTGGTGATTCCTAAAAATTCTCCTGCATTTAAAGAAAATCTCTCAAATCATTTCTACACATGACTAAACTTAATTAAGAGTTCATTACTACTAGTTTAGTTCTCAAAGGATAAACCTACACAAGAATTCTTTTGGGAGGGAGCCCTACTGTACCTTCTGTCTACTACACAGAGATAAATTTAAATGAAAAGTTACTACATGCTTTTCATATCGGTGACTTTTTCCATTTTGTTACAAAAGCTAACTATTAAAGGCTCTATGTAATGAGGTACTTATAGATGAAAAGAGTTGACTATGTATAGTTTTCTACATGAACTACAATAACTCAATTATGTTTTCTGTAAGTTAAATATCATCCATGGGGATGTGTGACCCTGTTTATCATGTACAAAGAGTACAATACTATATTAAGAATCATGAAATGGGATCAGCAGTTGGCATAATGGCTATGTTGCATGACTCCACGTAGTCAACCGTGGTTCGAGTCCCAGACCTGGTGGCTTAAACTCACAAGGGGCATGCGTGTGTGCATGTCCAAGATCCCGAGAGGAGAATGAGGAGAAGGGATTGCGGCATGGCCATCCTGGGGTAATTTCTCACTTTCTGTCTCTCTGTCTCTCTGGTGAGCACATGAGCCCTTATAGCAAAAACCTCTCCAAAAAAATCATGAGATCTGGTTTCTACTTCAAGTATTGTTCCATTTTACCTTGTTTAAAACAGCTTCTATAGACTTGCTATTTTATAGGTCAAATGAAATTATGGAATATTTTAAAACATATCATTTAGCATGAAATTGAAGAATTACCATAACTAGCTTACTACTAGGCAGCTGGAGATGTGGGGTGATGCTGAGCATAAAGAATGGTCCAGGGATCAGCAGTTAGTGTAATAGCTATGTCGCTGGACTCCACGTAGTCGACCGCAGTTCGCATCCCGGACTCGGTGGCTTAAAACTCACGCCGGGCACATGTGCGTGCGTGTCCAAGATCCCGAGAGGAGAATGGAGGAGAAGGGATTGCGGCATGGCCATGCCCACTGGGGGCGATTTCTTGCTTTCTGTCTCTCTGTCTCTCTCTGTCTGTCTGGTGAGTGCACGCGCCCTATAGCGAAAAACCTCTCCAAAAAAAAAAAAAAAAGAATGGTCCAGAGCGATGATGCCACTGAAGGTTCTAGTAATCTGTTTTTCACTATTTTTTGTGGACTCCATAATCTGGCTTCTGTATCTATAAAACAGGAATATCAAAGTGGTTTGCTTCATCATATTAGAAAAAAAATAATGTCTATATGCTTTCTAGAGATTCCTAGATGAAAGAAGTTATGAAAACAGACGATTATTTGTGTTGATGCTCCATAAAAGCTAGCTCTTGGAAACCTTGAAAAGCTTAGCAAATCACTACTTCCTGACTTTTGGCAATTTCCCAGGGAATCTTGACATTTCCTGGAAAACAAATTATTACCTTGGAGGAAGCCTGAAATCTCTGAAGGAACATTTCTTTCAAGTAGCCAGTTCAGTGAGGTTATACTTGGTACCATGCTGTAAAGGAAAAGAAATCTTCTTACAAAAGTGATCAAGATGATTTGTGAAGTATACTAGGACTTCCCAAATGGAGTGGAGGTACAATAAGGCCTTACTAAGACTTTCTTACTTTATCTGTTTTTTTTTTTTTTTTTTTTGGTAATTGTTTTGTTTTTTCTAAGAATCATGAAATGGGATCAGCAGTTGGCATAATGGCTATGTTGCATGACTCCACGTAGTCAACCGTGGTTCGAGTCCCAGACCTGGTGGCTTAAACTCACAAGGGGCATGCGTGTGTGCATGTCCAAGATCCCGAGAGGAGAATGAGGAGAAGGGATTGCGGCATGGCCATCCTGGGGTAATTTCTCACTTTCTGTCTCTCTGTCTCTCTGGTGAGCACATGAGCCCTTATAGCAAAAACCTCTCCAAAAAAATCATGAGATCTGGTTTCTACTTCAAGTATTGTTCCATTTTACCTTGTTTAAAACAGCTTCTATAGACTTGCTATTTTATAGGTCAAATGAAATTATGGAATATTTTAAAACATATCATTTAGCATGAAATTGAAGAATTACCATAACTAGCTTACTACTAGGCAGCTGGAGATGTGGGGTGATGCTGAGCATAAAGAATGGTCCAGGGATCAGCAGTTAGTGTAATAGCTATGTCGCTGGACTCCACGTAGTCGACCGCAGTTCGCATCCCGGACTCGGTGGCTTAAAACTCACGCCGGGCACATGTGCGTGCGTGTCCAAGATCCCGAGAGGAGAATGGAGGAGAAGGGATTGCGGCATGGCCATGCCCACTGGGGGTGATTTCTTGCTTTCTGTCTCTCTGTCTCTCTCTGTCTGTCTGGTGAGTGCACGCGCCCTATAGCGAAAAACCTCTCCCAAAAAAAAAAAAAAGAATGGTCCAGAGCGATGATGCCACTGAAGGTTCTAGTAATCTGTTTTTCACTATTTTTTGTGGACTCCATAATCTGGCTTCTGTATCTATAAAACAGGAATATCAAAGTGGTTTGCTTCATCATATTAGAAAAAAAATAATGTCTATATGCTTTCTAGAGATTCCTAGATGAAAGAAGTTATGAAAACAGACGATTATTTGTGTTGATGCTCCATAAAAGCTAGCTCTTGGAAACCTTGAAAAGCTTAGCAAATCACTACTTCCTGACTTTTGGCAATTTCCCAGGGAATCTTGACATTTCCTGGAAAACAAATTATTACCTTGGAGGAAGCCTGAAATCTCTGAAGGAACATTTCTTTCAAGTAGCCAGTTCAGTGAGGTTATACTTGGTACCATGCTGTAAAGGAAAAGAAATCTTCTTACAAAAGTGATCAAGATGATTTGTGAAGTATACTAGGACTTCCCAAATGGAGTGGAGGTACAATAAGGCCTTACTAAGGCTTTTTTACTTTATCTTTTTTTTTTTTTTTTTTTTTGGTCAGTAGTATGTGTGCTTACCATACACAGAGAGAGAAAGAGAAAGAGAGAGAGAGAAGATAGCATTCCCACCTCCCAATGGGGAAAGAACACTCCTGTCTCTTTCATCTTCTCGTTTTAGAAATTTTAGGAAGGCAGGAACCAGCAGTTAGCGTAATGGCTATGTCGCTTGCCCTAGACCGCGGTTCGCGTCCCGGACCCGGTGGCTTGAAACTCACGCTGGGCGTGTGTGCGTGCGTGCGTGCGTGCCCAGAATCCCGAGAGGAGAATGGAGGAGAATGGATTGCGGCATGACTATCCCCCCTGAGGGTGATTTCTCGCTCTCTGTCTCTATGTCTCTCTCTGTCTGGTGAGCGCAAGTGCCCTATAGTGAAAAAATCTCTCCAAAAAAAAAAAAGAAATTTTAGGAAGGCACGCACATGCACCTAGTATGTTCTCAAGTTGCCAGGTGCGGGACTCAAACTGTGTGGTTGGTCAAGTGCAATCCAGTTGCCTTGAACAGGTAGGGAGCTGGTGCCTTACTGTGTGTTGGTTGGTGTGAACTAATTTTGTCAGTATGAACTGAATAATGTAAGAGTTATTTCCTATGAGCTCCTTTTCTACATCTCTATCACTAATCTTCTTCCTTTGTTTTTCCCATTTTATTTGGTTTTCCTCTCTTGTTCTTCATTTTCTTAGCTGAATACCCTTTTCAAAAACTCAGTGGAGGGACCAGCAGTTAGCTATGTCGCTGGACTCCCATGAAGCCGACTGCGGTTCGAGTCCCGGACCTGGTGGCTTAAACTCACGCCAGGCGTGTGTGCCCAAGATCTCGAGAGGAGAATGGAGAAGGGATTGTGGTGTGGCCATCCCCCCAGGGAGTGATTTCTCGCTTTCTGTCTCTCTGTCTTTCTGGCAAGCGCATGTGCCCTATAGCAAAAACCTCTCTAAAAAACAAAACAAAACAAAACTCAGTGGACAGCTTTCCTCTTTTTTCTTCAGGGTATTCTCACCTAAAGCAATTTGAAGACTGTCACACCCCAAGTACTTGTTACTTCTCAAAGACCCCAAAAGAGGTAGATAGTGTACAACCAGAGGTTGTCAACCAAGGGTGATTTTGTTTTCTGGAGTTATCTGGCAATGTTTGGAGACATTTTTGGTTGTCACAACTAGAGAGAGGATGCTAATATCATCTAGTGAATAGAGGTCAGGAATGCTACTAAACATCTTGCAATGCACAGAACACCCTACAACAAAGAACTGTATTGCCAAAATGTCAATATAACTTCTGTTGAGAAACTAGTATGCACAGATACCAGTAGCTAAAGATGACTGAGGTTTGGTGGCAGCCATAGAAGCTCCTTTGTGATTCAGATTTTCAAGGTGGTAAATGGTTAGCCACTGACATAAGAACATCTGGACTTGGTTCCCCAGGTCCCCTCTTTTACTGGCTGTAAATAACTTTCAAATGACTATTCAATGCCACAAAAGCAATTTGCTCACCTAGAAAAAGGGACTAATAAAATATTCATCTCACTAAATGACACTGTTTGGAGGCAAGGACCTACTATGCTTAGATTAGGGACTGGTATCTTAGTAGGGAGTAAAACTATATAAATATTTGTGGGTTATTTTACACAATTGTCTTGAGGTCTAAAGCATATATTAAATAATATGGAACATAGTGGGGAGAAAAGCAGCTAGTATATGTGTGTGGTTGAACATAATTTCACAGAACATCAACATTAAACAAGGCCATTCTGTAACCATGACGAATCAAAAAACCAACAACAAAAAATCCATTCTGTAACCATGTCTGAATACAAATTAAAAACCCAAACCCAAACCCAAATATTATTCCAACTACAAAAAAATGACCAGATGTCTCCTAACAGGATCTACTGCTTTACCAGTGGCAGCATTCTCCTTGCTGGGTTCTTCTACTTTTTTATGTAAGAACTATCAACACATCCAATCATTGGGACCAGCAGTTGGCATAATGGCTATGTCACTGGACTCCCATGTAGCCATCTGCAGTTCGAGTCCCAGACCTGGTGGCTTTAACTCACACCGGGCATGTGTGGGTGCATGGCCAAGATCCCAAGAGGAGAATGGAGAAGGGATTGCAGTGTGGCCATCCCCCCGGGGGGTGGTTTCTCGCTTTCTATCTCTCTCTCTGGCAAACGCACACGCCCTATAGCAAAAAACCCCCCCCCCCCCCAAATCTAATCATTGAATTATTCCCAACTTTTTCTAAAAGAGAATGATTTTACTTTATTATTTATTTACGTATTTATTTTAACTTGACCAGAGAGGGGCAGAGTGAGAGAGAAAAAGAGAAAAATTACCTCCACCTTCTGAAAAATCCAATCCAGAAAGAAGCCCTGCTTCCTCCAATTCTACCCTAATTTACCTAACACAAGCCCAAATCCTGTAAATTCTTTCCCACACCATCTGCCTGAGCTGCCCAGCTGCTCCCTAAGCTGTGCTTCCCTCCTATAAGAAGACATTAAGCCCCACTTTGTCCAAATATAGGGACGTTGTTCCCAGGGTCTATTGCCAGAGAGCATTAACAGTAGCGAGAGCCCCCTACAGGGTAGCGGCTGCTGCCATTACACCTCATGATGGGTTGCGCGATGTATATTTTGAAGCTTCCGGATAGACTCTCGTCAGGTCTTTTCTCCGTAAGGGACACATTCTCTCCTCAATCTACCCAGGGAGAGAAGGGGGTAACTTTTGGTTTCTGACCTCCCAAGTAGAAAGCCAGCATGTTAAAGAGCTCATGAAGTAAAACCCCTCAGAAAGGTGCGCGCCTTCAGTCCCAACTGAGAATTCCCCAAATAGTGGAACACCTCAGAGGCGCGGGGGAAACTACCGTCCCAAGGGGTTCACATTACCGAGTGTCCTATTACTACCTTAACCCAGGAGGAATGGCCCCCAAGCCGCCGTACAAGTAGCGGAGAAGAGCGCTTTACAGGCAATGCAAAACTCTGTGAAGGATTGAGAGGACAGTCACTACCCGCAATCGAACCTTCCGGCTGCCACTCTCAGACGTCGCGCACTAATCGCTTGGCTTCTGCCGCGCAAGCGCTCTCCTCTTCTAAGTGGACCACAAGTCCCGGCATGCCTAGCGCCGCAGTGTCGCTTGGTAACTCGCGCCACTCACAGCGCTCTGGTTTGGCCGTGCCAAGCGCCTGCGCCTTGGGGGATTCTGCGCAGGCGCATATCCAGCGCTTGGGAGGAGGGCGGGGTGTCGTTCCCTTTCGCTGATGCAAGAGCCTAGTGCGGTGGTGGGAGAGGTATCGGCTGGATCTGCGCTGCCGCCGGGGCCTGAGACCGACTCGTGTGACTTCCCGTCCGTGCCGAGCCCACTCAAGTCGCAGCCATGTCCGGGGACGAGGTGAGGGACTAAGCCCGGCTCTAGGGCTAAGGACTGAGGCGGGAAGCCAAACTCGCCCCAGTGTGGGAGACCCGGCCTGCGGCCTAGCGGCCGGCCGCCGCCATGTGGGGGCAGCCGGGCCTAAGCGGCCGGGAGCGGTAGAGCGGACGAGGACTTCGAGGCCGAAGGCTTGACCCCACCCGGCTTTCTTCAGGGCAGCGGCGCCGAGGCCAGGTTCCTTCCGTGGCCGGCGTTTCCGGAGTGGAAAACACGTTGTGTCGCGTGCCCTGGAGGGGCTGGAATGGCCATTTAGTTCCTTGACTGACGAGATTGGGGTTGGCAATCCCCGAATTCCTTTCTGATGGAGACTGCAGCCCCACCTTGGCTTGGTGGGCACCGGGGTCCCGCGAGTATCTTTCCTCGCAGTCGGTGAAGAGCCCTTGTTAAAAACTTTATAGGTTGGCCTCTCTGGGCCGGTGTCGCTTGTTCTTCTCTAAAGCATTAGTTCTAAAAAAGACCAGGGGATGAGGGAGATAGGACAAGAGGAAAGGAAGTGACAAACTTTCCGGGCAGGAGTCCCCGAGCTTCCTTAATGTAGAGCTCACAGGGACCTGAGTGGAAAGTCTGTTCTGCGAAGCTGGCCGGATCTTTCTCTACACATTGTGCATGGGTCTCAGCGAATTTCCTCAAATCACTTTTTTCCATATTTTTCCTACTTCATGTGAAACAAACGACTTAAGATGAGGCTGGTGTTAAGTGCTCTCAAGGTATTGCTTAACACTGGGAAGTAGAGCTGTTTTCTAGCAAGCCCCCCTCCCCCCCAAAAAAGAAAAAAAAAACAGGAAAAATGTATTATTCACTTGGCCAATAGGGCCCTGGAGGGTCAAAGAGGAACAATATGAGACTATGGAGAGTTGACTTTTGAGGTAGGCCCCCTCAGGCAGTGAGAAGACTTGATCACAAGGTAAGGAAATGGTTGAAAAAGGCAAGTCAGTGTTCACGGAAAATCGCACATTCTTCAGTTTGTTAGAATTACGGAGTGAAGACTTGATAAGTAGGTAATGGAGGGACCAAATTAAGGAATTTGGAATAAATTCTGGAAGAGACTCCAGTCTCACTTGGTTCTTACAACAACCCTGTAAAATAGGTCCTATTTCTGTGCCCATTTTGGAGAAGAAAGAGACTTAAAGTTGTGTAATGCCTGTAATCAAACTGTGACTGAACCAGGAGAATTCCAGATTCATGCAATAATAATTGTCTTTATCTAGATGATTAAGAGGCTCTTTAGAGAAACTAAATCGGAAGAAGGTGATGGTTTTTCATTGGAGGTCATGGTAGACATTGCTTTAGGCTACTATGTTTGTTTGATTTTTTTTGAGAGGTTTTTGCTATATGGCTCATGCACTCACCAGAGAGAGACAGAAAGTGAGAAATCACCTCTTTGGGGGGATGGCCACACCACAGTCCTTTCTCCTCTCGGGATCTTGGGCACACATGCACACACGCCTGGCCTGGATTTAAGCCACTGGGTCTGGGACTTGAACCACGGATGACTACTTGGGAGTCCAGCGACATAGCCATTATGCCAACTGCTGGTCCCATAGGTTACTATGTTCTGAGAGTGGCAGAATTATTTAATTTTCACTTACTCGTTCACTCATTTTTAATTTGACTAGAGGGAGGGAAAGTGAGAAAGCAAGCCACCAAGTCCAGGACTCCAACTGTGGTCAGCCATGTGGGAGTATCCACACCTTAACCATCATGCCACCCACTCGTTCCTGAGAGTGGCAGTGTTTAATGTTTGTTTTGTTTCTGCTAATTTCCCCAACTTTTCATTAACTTTTAGCCAAGTACAATATTAATGTAGTGCAAGATACTGTGGGTTGTTACTTTGTGTATCATTTCTTTGGTAGAGTACTCAGTAAAGTAAGGGAGGGAAGAGATACAGCTGTAATCTAAAATAGAAACTACTGGTTGCTGAAGAAGTAGAAATAGGACCATCAACACACTGATTTTGGGGGGCTGGGACAATCATTTTTAGCAGTGGGGTCAGATTTTGAAAGAAGTGAATTATGAATACAGTACTGAGGGATGAACGGGATTTTGTCAGAGATCACAGAACCAGCATTCCAACCTAGGACTTTGGAAGCCAATAAAGTATTAAGCAGTTTGGTACTTTTCAGGTCTATCAGTCTAACTTCATTTTATAGATAAGAAACAAGGACCCGAGAGACTAAACTTGCCCACTTTTGGTCAAGTAACAGCTTAGTGGAACTACTTGACTTTTGATTTCCACTGTATCAGGTTAGGGGCAGAAGAAAGTATGTAGAACAGGGTATAGGTTCTGTTTCTAGTGATGTTGACTAGATAAGTATTCTTAGGCCAGTCTTACTTTCTGACTATAGTCTTGTGAAGATCAAATGCAAAGGTACTTGGGAATGATCTATAAACTGCCTGGAACTTCCCAGTGTGGGAGTAATCCTGCCTGGTAACTGGGATAAAAGATTAAAGAGCCTACTATTAAAAAAGTAGTTTTATTTTTTTTCTCACATTTCTTCCCCTCAACATAAACTGTACATGTTTCTTTTTAAAACTGATAATTAAGCAAAAAGCAATTAAAATTGCCCTTTTTAACCAAGTGGAGCTATGAACTTTCAGAGGCAGTATCAGAGACCGGCAGGTGGTGTGGTGATTAAAGGTTCTGGACTTCCGCAAGGCAGACCACAGTTTGAGTCCCAGACCTGGCAGCTTGCTTTTCACTTGCCCTCTCTCTCTGGTTCTCACTCTCACTCTGTCCCTCTCTGGTCAAATTTAAAATAAATAAATAAAGTTAAATAAAATAATTCTTTTAAAAAAAGAAGCATGGGAACCAGCAGTTAGTGTAATGGCTATGTCGCTGGACTCCCACGTAGTCAACCTCGATTTGCGTCCCGGACCCGGTGGCTTAAAACTCATGCCGGGCACGTGTGCATGTGTGCCCAAGATCCCGAAAGGAGAATGGAGGAGAAGGGATTGCGGCGTGACCATCCCCCCTGGGGGGTGATTTCTCGCTTTCTGTTTCTATGTCTCTGTCTGGCGAGCGCACGCGCCCTATAGCAAAAACCTCTCCAAAAAAAAAAAAGCAGTATCCTAGAAATGTGTATACTACCTGATAAGGGAAAAAAATCCCTAATCTACGGTCGTTTGGTATTTTTTAGACCATTTTTAAAAGATACTCTCAATATCTCAGGTTTACTTAATACAGGATTCATTCACAATGTGTCAGAACCTTGGATTTTCAGGGACCAGCTGGACTCCCACGTAGCCGACAGCGGTTCGCGTCCCGTACCCGGCCCAAGATCCGGAGAGGAGAATGGAGAAGGGATTGTGGCGTGGCCATCCCCCCTGGGGGGTGATTTCTTGCTTTCTCTCTGTCTCTCTCTCTCTCTCTGTCTGGCGAGCGCACACGCCCTATAGCAAAAACCTCTAAAAAAAAATAAAAAGAACCTTGGATTTTCAAATAGTGTGGTAAGGCGTTTTTGCAAAAGGAGCTTTAAACTAAGTTTCTGATTAAAGATGGAACATATGTTGGAGTTGACAGATGACGTGGTGGTTGAGGGTGCTGGACTCCCACATGGCTTACCATGGTTCAAGTCTCAGATTTGGCGGCTTTCTCTCTCTCTCTGGTCAAATTGAATAATAAAATTTTTTTTTTTTTTTTGGGAGAGATTTTCACTGTAGGGCGCGTGCGCTCACCAGACAGACAGAGAGAGACATAGAGACAGAAAGCGAGAAATCACCCCCCAGGGGGGATGGTCACACCGCAATCCCTTCTCCTCCATTCTCCTCTCGGGATCTTGGGCACGCACGCACACGCGCCCGGCGTGAGTTTTAAGCCACTGGGTCCGGGACACGAACCGCGGTCGACTATGTGGGAGTCCAGCAACATAGCCATTACGCTAACTGCTGGTTCCCAATAATAAAATTTTTAAAGAGCATATGTTAAGTGAAACCAAGAGGATATAAAGAAATTTTAAAATCTCCCAAAATCCTATCACCCAGCAATGACAACAGTATTAGCATTGCCTTCCTTCTTTGTGGGTTTCTTTTGTGATTCACACCTGCCTTCTGAATATAGTATGACCATAAAGTTGATTTTTTTGGGTAACGAGTGTGATGGATGGTAGGAGGCTTTCAGTTTGATGAAGTGGTTCAGGCTATTGTCATGGTAATTTTACCTGGTATACCTTTTCCATGCCTTTACCAAACTAACTGGAGAAGTTGAAAATGGAAACTATATTTTTGGAGGCTTTGTTGTGGATTTAAGAAAAAATAGCACAAGAGATTCTATTATTTTCCATTGTTGCACTATGAGCAACTATTTGCTTCTGAAAATCAAACTGTTTTCATAAACAAAACATTTGGAATGTGGCCATCTGGTAATTTAGAAGACAGATAGGACAGTTGTGTGATTTTTTTTTTTTTAAGTCAAGACTAATTTGGCCTTGTAAAGAAGCCTGCTTTGGATGCTGCTTTGGGCTCCTTGGTTTCCTTATTTGTAAACTTTACATTGATAGGTGGTGTGTCTAAAATGAAGCAATGAGTGTAAATTGAGTATCCAGAGATGGTAATGAAGAGTGACATTAATTATTTCAGTAACTGATTCATACATGTTTATTACCCTTTACAAGGCTACAAACTATTTACCTGTAGACCTAAATAAGAGTCCTTTTCCAGTGATAAGAGGGCAGTTATAAGGCTATTCTCTGAAGGCTTCAAGATCCCTCCCATCTTTGGTTTATCTTGCTGAATAATAGTTAAAAGACAATTAATATTCTAGGGAACTTGATGCTGAAAAAAATGCAATAAATAGGTTGTAAGCCCTGCCAAAACCAAATTTATAGTGCCTGGAGTGCTCTCTGTCCTTTTGCCAAGTCTCCCTATTTCAAAAAATGAGGTTGAACCTAATCTCCTTGTGATACTGGGTCGTTGGAAAAGTCCTAATGCACTTTTGTGTAGAAAACATAGAAAATACTCATGACTTTTCTGTACAGTAGATTATAATAACTCCACACAGGGTGACCAGGGTGACCCAAAGTTCAGTAGTAGGTGAACAGCATGGGATTCCTTCCTCCTGTTTTTTTCTGCCCTGAAAAGGGAAGGGACACTTCTCTAAGTTTGCCAGATAATGTTCTTCAGACTAACTGCATTTCAGAATTACTCATTTATACAGTTGGATTCTTGTCAAGGTGGGGGAGAATAACTTTGAAAAGGGACTGTATAAAAATTTCTAGAATGCATTGCAGATACTTATTATCTATTTTATTGGGTGAGGACAAAACTAACTTAGCTCATTATATATTATGGCTTTGTTATAGTCAAGCTCAGATTCCTTAATATACTTACAATACAAAGAAATTTAAGTTGAATAGGCTCAGTTTTGGGATTTTTTTTGAGAGTTTCATTATATGTCTGGGAAATTAAGATCACGAGAGTTGATAAAAGTTCAGTGATAAAAATCAAGACATACCATGCTTTGTGAACTATAAAGCATTATATAAATTATAATTGCTAACAACTTGTTGGGTATGTATGTGACAGACACTGTACCAAGAGTTTTATGTTTTTTTTTTTTTTTTATTTAATCTTCCTAGTAAACTTGTAAGATTTGCTTCTAGTTCTTCCATTTTACAGATGAGTGTTGGGAGAACACAAGTCAGAATTTGAATCCAGTCTGTTGGCCTCCAGATCTGTGCTTTTTATTTATTTTATTTTTTAAAGAATTGTTTTGTGGGACCAGCAGTTAGTGTAATGGCTATGTCGCTGGACTCCCATGTAGTCGACCACGGTTTGTGTCCCGGACCCGGTGGCTTAAAACTCACACTGGGCGCATGTGCGTGCGTGCGTGCCCAAGATCCCGAGAGGAGAATGGAGGGAGGAGAAGGGATTGCAGTGTGGCCATTCCCCCTGGGGGGTGATTTCTTGCTTTCTGTCTGTCTCTGTCTGGTGAGTGCACCCGCCCTATAGCAAAAAACCTCTTTAAGGAAAAAAAAAAAAAGGATTATTTTGTTTAACTTTATTTACTGTTTTTAAAAATTATTTTATTTGACTTTATTTATTTATTTTACTTTAATTTGACCAGAGAGGGACACAGTGTGTATGTATGAGAGAGAGGGAAAGTGAGAAAGCAAGCCGCCAGGTCTGGGACTCAAACTGCTGTTGACCATATGGGAGTCCAGCACCCTTAACCACAACGCCATCTGCCAGCCCCCAGATCTGTGCTTTTTAAACACTTCACTATACTGTCTTTACCAGATCTTTACCACATTTTAAAGTGGTAGAATGTGGACAAAGATAGTCTACAATTTAAAGTTAGTTCTCACTTAATCTGTAATGGAGATTTAGATAAAAACAACCAAATGTTGATATTCCACAAACAAAAAGAAACAGAATAAAGGGTTGTATGGAAGTTTCTCTAACTCAAGACGTTGCTGTGTGAAGGGTTGCTGATAAATTTTCCTAGCGGTAAAGCTTTGTTTAAACTTCATGATATAATTAAACATTTTTTGCAGTCACATCAAGTATCAGGTCTCCTGGTATAGCAACTCCAAATTACCAACCTTGAATAAAACATTCATAAACTTCCTAGGCATTCATTTTCTCATTCATAAAGTGAGGGGTGTAGCATAGGCTTTTGCTAAGGTCTCTTCCCCAAATTCCATGATTGATAATATCCAAATTTGCTGATGCTACTTAAAGTGATATTGTATCTTGTGGCACTTTACAAATTGGAAAGATGTGCATATTTCAGACCCCTCCCCTCCATGTTTAATGGATCGTAAGAAAGGTGGACTTAGATGGTACTTCTTTTGGTAAAATACTTTCTATGGTGGGCCAGTAGGTGGTGTGGTGGTTAAAGGTACTGGACTCCCACATGGCTGACCACAGTTTGAGTCCTGGACCTGGTGGCTTGCTTTTTTCACTTGCCCTCTCTCGTGCTTTCTCTTTTTGGCTAAATTTTAAAATAATGAATAAAATTAAATAAAATAATTTAAAAAAAGAAAACTTCCTGCAGACCAGCAGGTGGTGTAACAGTTATGTCGCTGGACTCCCACGCTGTCGACCATGGTTCAAGTCCTGGACCTGGGTGCTTGAAACTCACACTGGGCCTATGTGCATGCATGTCCCAAGAGGAGAATGGGGGAGAAGGGATTGTGGTGTGGCCATCTCCCCTGGGGATGATGCCTCACTTTCTGTCTCTGGTGAGCACATGTACCCTATAACAAGAATCTCTCTTAAGAAAGAAAGAAAGGGAGGAAGAAAGATTTTTTTCATCAAATACTTCTTACTTTGAAGAATATTCCTTTTTGGGGGACCAGCAGGTGGCATAATAGTTACGTCGCTGGACTTAAACACGCAGTTGAGTACAGTTCAAGTCCCAGATGGAGTGGTTTAAGCTCGTGGGAGCCTGTGGGGGGGGTGTGTGCCCAAAATCTCAAGAGGAGAATGGAGGAGAAGGGAATGCGTCATGGCCACTCTCCTGGGGGGTGATTTCTCCCTTTCTGTAGCAAGTATCAAATCTCTCAAATAGAAAAAAGCCTTTTTTGTTTCTTTTATGGTTTTAATTTGCGATAGGGCACATGCACTTGCTAGAAAGACAGGGGTGGTGAGAAAGCACCCTCAAGGGAGATGGCCATGTCTGTCCCTTCCCCTTCATTCTCCTCTTAGGATTTTGAGTATGCACATATACATGCCCAGGGCTGCATTTTTTTTTTTTTTAAGTCACCTGGTCCAGGACTTGAATTGCACACACAGCTGGCCATGTGAAATCCAGCTGCCTTAGCCACCATGCCACTGACTAGCCTTGGGAATATGCCTTTTGAGGGTACAGAATGTGTAAAGGAGCTGGCAGGTAGCCAGGTAGCGTGGTACTTAAGGGCACTGGACCTCCCACATGGCCGACCGCTGTTCGAGTCCCGGACCTGATGGCTTGCTTTCTCACTTTTCCTCTCTTTCTGTCTCTGTCTCTCTCTCTCTCTCTTTCTCTCTCTCACACACACACACACACTGTTCTTCTCTGGTCAAATTTAAATAAATAAATAAAAATAAAGTAATAATTTGTTATTTATTTTTTGGGGGGAGAGGTTTTTGCTATAGGGTG
>NW_006159579.1:1337758-1347982 GCF_000334495.1 Tupaia belangeri chinensis | reverse complement strand
CCATGCCACAATCCCTTTTCCATTCTCCTCTCGGGATCTTGGGCACACACGCACCTCGTGTGAGTTTAAACCACCAGGTCCAGGACTCGAACCGCAGTCAACTACATGGGAATCCAGCGACATAGCCATTACGCCAACTGCTGGTCCCCATAAAATAATTTTTTTAAAAAAGGAGTACTTAGAATGTGAGCATCATTAAATACAATCACTTGGTCCCTTTTATTTTTAAACAGATGATTTTTGACCCTACCATGAGCAAGAAGAAAAAGAAGAAGAAGAAGCCTTTCATGTTAGATGAGGAGGGGGATGCCCAGACAGAAGAAACTCAACCCTCAGAAACAAAGGAAGTGGAACCAGAGCCAACTGAGGACAAAGATGTGGAAGCTGATGAAGAGGACAGTAGGAAAAAAGGTGACAGGTTCATGTGAATGTGTCATTGTTGTTCTGGGAGCCCTTATAATAACATCAGTGTTTTGGATTTTGTGCGTGCAGGGACCTCTCAGCCTGATAATGGTTTTGTAGTGAAGTCAAGGCCATCAACATTCTGTGTGCACTGAACTGTGCCAGATTTTGAGAGAGAAATTCCCAGTGAATTCACAAGTTGCAAAGATGATGAAATCTCATCATTCTAGGGCTAGTTTTCCAGTCTAACCTATCAGATCTCTTCTCCAACTTTAATTGTAGTTATATTGAATATAGGCAGAAAGAAATAGGACTGAGACAGTTTGTGTTTTAACCATTCTCAAGATGAATATTAGAGATTAAAATTGTAGCCTATAATATTTGGGGTTAGATACCAGCTTTAGTTATTCACTCTTGTGCCCTAATATAGATATAATTTGACTACTAGAGAGAAATAATTTAGTAAACATAATTTGTATTAAATGTAGACTGCTAGGATAACATCTTGAGCATCTACCGTATGCTAAATATCTTGTACATGTTTAAAACAAACTTGGAAAATTGTTTAAATCATTTCTATTGTAATATGACAGAATGAATTTAAAAATATCTCGTTGAAAAACTATGTAGCAGAGGGATCCTAAAATATGCATAGTATACAACATGGCAGAACAAATGGAAAATTTATTTAACAGAACCCATTAATACTTATCAGTAGTAGATAAAAGATCGTTAGTGTTCCTATTTTCCACGTAGCCTTATTTTAAAACATTTTTCCTTTTTTTAAATTGCGAAAGAGCACATGTGCTCACCAGAGAGACAGGAAGCACTCTCCAATGGAGCATGGTCACACTGCAAGCTCTTCTCCATTTCTCCATACTGTTGGGATTTTGGACATCTCAGACACCTGCCTAGCATGTTTTGAAGCTTCTGGATCTGGGATTCAAGTTATGTGGTTGGCCATGTTGGATCTGACTCCTTTAACCACCAGTCCACAGTGCCAGTTGTCTTTTTATTTTTATTTTTGAATTAATTTATTTGCCCAGAGAGGGACAGAGTGAGAGAGGGAAAGTGAGAAAGCAAGCCACCAGGTCCAGGATTTGAACCACGGTCATCCATGTGGGAGTCCAGCACCCTTAACCACCACGCCACCTGCTGGCCCCCTAGTTTTTGTTTTTTAAATCATGGTAGAGCACATATGCACCCATGCAAGAATGAAAGAGGAGCGCCTGGGGCCGGCAGGAGGCTTGATGGTTAAGGCACTGGATTCCCATGTGGCCAACCATGGTTTGAGTCTCGGACCTGAAGCCTTGCTTTCCTACTTTCTCCCTCTCTATCTCTCTCTGGTCAACTTAAAGAAATAATAATGATGATAATAAATGAAATAAAGTAATTATTACTTTTTTTTGAGAGTTTTTTTTGCTATAGGGCACACGCACTCACCAGAAAGATGGAGAGAGACAGAGAGACAGAAAGCGAGAAATCAACCCCCTAGGGGGGATGGCCACACCGCAATCCCTTCTCCTCTTGGGATCTTGGACACTCATGTACACGCACCTGGTGTGAGTTTAAGCTGTCAGGTCCAGGACTCGAACCATGGTCAACTACATGGGAGTCCAGCGACATAGCCATTACGCTAACTGCTGGTCCCAAGTAATTCTAAAAAAAAAAAAAAGAGAGAGAGAGAGGTGCACCCTCCACAGGATCTGATCTTGTCATGATCTCCTTCCCTTAGTCCTCAAGCTTATTGGATCTTGTACCATTTACATGTATGCCTAGTATGTTGCAGGTTGACCAGGCTGGGGATTCAAACCACAGTTGCTGTGTGGGATTTGACTGCTCTTGAGCCACACATTACTTCTGATAATTAGTTCTGAGGCTGGTCCTGCAGCCTTTTTTTAATGAATTTGCAAAATAATTTATAAGATTAATTTTTAAAATCACACTGGAAATTTTTAAGAAATATTATTATTCTTTAAAAATTTGATCAGAGGAGACACACAGAGAGAGAGAGAGAAAGCAAGCCGCTGGGTCCAGGACTCAAAACTGCAGTTGGCCATGTAGGAATCCAGCGCCTCAACCACCATGCTACCTGCTGGCCTCTCACACTGGAACTTCTTAATTTTTTCTTTCAGCTTTTTTTTTTTTAATTGGATCTTTCCTATAATGCAGCAGTTAAGTTCTGTGCATAGAAATTTGGATCCCACATGGCCACAACCATGGTTCAAGTCCTAGACCTGGTGGCTTGAAAAAACATGCCAGGCACATGTACCTGCATGCCCTAAATCATCCTGATGGGATGGAGGAATGAAGGAGAAAGAACTGTAGTGTGACCATGCCCCATTGAGAGGTTCTCTCTCATTCTCTTTCTCTGGCAAGGGCACATGCCCTTTGGCATTTTTTTTTTTAATTTATTTCATGAATAAGACATAGACAATATGTGATAACTTGTGATAACTTCTTATGTGGATCTGTGTTAGACACCATCTCATCTAACTGTTGTGCCACCATTTTAGCCCTTATGAGGACTTTTGTTTGAGTAACTAAATGAAATGTTGAGCTGGGTGCTAAGATTTAGGTGAACAAAGTGTAGCTGCTTAGTAATAATTAGTAGGGAGATAGATAAGCAGTCTGGTTGTAAGTAACTCAGTTGGAGTGAACAGGACATATTATGCAATTATTCTGGGGACATCTAACCAAATAGGCTTAAAGAAGGATTCTTGGTGGAAGTAACTTCTAACCAAGATCCTGTGAGATAAGAAAGCTTGGAGGTAAAATACCACACACACTGTGGTAGGCACTGGAAATAGTTCAGTAGGCTAGAGCCTCAGGGATTAAGGTATGGGAGGTGATGAGAACTTGCAGACAGGAATGGAGGGATATAGCTGAAGAACCTTGGAAATAGTGTTAAGAGTTCTGAGAATAATGGAAAGTGATGTAGTCAGATTACTAAACAGGTATTCTCAATATCGTCTAGCTGTATTTTTCCTGCAGAAAATATATTTTTTTTGAACTATAACCTTTATGGTGTGGAGAGATGCTGTAGTAATTAATCCTCAATCTTTGTTTTTTAGTCACTTGATAAGTAGTTGAAACATGTTGGCATAACTGAAAATTTGGTGCTTTGCCTCCTGTTCTTTGTTGTTAATAATTAACAATTTTTCATCTGTCTTTTTAGATGCTTCTGATGATTTAGATGACTTGAACTTCTTTAATCAAAAGAAAAAGAAGAAAAAAACAAAAAAGATATTTGATATTGATGAAGCTGAAGAAGGTGTAAAGGTAGTATTGCTTTCTTATTAAAGGTAAAATTTGATCTTTCGAAAGGTTGCTAATAGCTGGTGTTTCCCCCCTTTGTCTCATATCTTACTAGCTTTGCTTTTCTTATTAGGCACTTAATCACTTGTGATAAGGTCATTTTCTTCGGTAAGTATCAGACTAGGTATCTTAAAGGGATTACAGTTCAAAGGATTGTAAATTTAGATCTTACATATTGTGTTCCATTAAGATGATCACAATATGCCCCTTGTCCTTAATCATAGTGAGATTCTTTGACTGAAGAGAGATCATTTCTGTACATAAGAAATCATGAGGAGCAAATAGTTCTGTGGATTCTTCTGTAAAAATTTTGGTAGGTGAGATGAGGCAGGTGACACGGTGATTAAGGCACTGGACTCCGATATGGTGTAGTGGTTATGTCACTGGATTCACACATAGCCTACCGTGGTTCAAGTCCCACCCGGTAGCTTTAAAATCATCCCAGGCACATGTGTGTGTGCCTAAGATCCCAGGAGAAGAATAGAGGATGAGGGATTGCAGCATGGCCATCCCCCTGAGGGGATGATTTCTCACTTTCCCTCTCACCGTCTGTCTCTCTGGCAAGCACAAGTGCCCTAAGGCAAAAAAAACCTCTACCCAAAAAAAGGCTCTGGACTCCCACATGGTCAACCATGTGGACTGGTCTAAGTCCCAGACCCTGCAGCTTGAAACTTCCGCCGTGCATGTGTGTATGCGTGCCCAAAAAGGAGAATGGTAGAGAAGGGATTGTGGCATGGCCATCCTCCCTGTGGAGTGATTTCTCACTTTCTGTTTCTCTGTCTTTATCTCTCTGGCGAGTACACATGCCCAATAGCAAAAATCTCTCTCTCAAAAAAAAAAAAATGTGTGTGTGTGTGTACACATTAGGGACCAGCAGTTGGAGTAGTGGCTATGTCACTGGACTCCATATAGCAGACCGTGGTTCAAGTCCCAGACCCGGTGGCTTAAACTCAAACGCTGGGCATGTGTGTGTGCGTGCCCAAGATCCCGAGAGGAGAATGGAGGAGAAGGGATTGTGGTGTGGCCATCCCCCCTGGGGAGTGATTTTTTGCTTTCTGTCTCTCTGGCAAGCGCACATGCCCTATAGCAAAAACCTCACCTAAAATAAATAAATAAATAAGTGAATAAAATTTTTTTTTTTTTTAGTAGCGTGTTGAAAATACACAAACTTACTTGTATCTATAAGCAGCAAAGAATGAACTCCACCCTGTAGTGGTAGGTAACAGATAACAATGTGACCTGAAGGTAAATAGGCTAATAGGCTAATTCTTTGGTCTTACAGAGATTTTTGAGATTCAGTAATTATCACCGGATTGATTTCCTGTGTTGTGTGTATATACATAAGTTTATTTATTTATTTATTGCTTTTTAAAAATAATTTTTAAGAGAGATTTTTGCATTAGGGCATGTGCGCTTGCTGGAGTGACAGAGAGAAAGCGAGCAATCACCCCTCAGGGGATGGCCACATGCAATCCTTTCTCCATTCTCCTCTCGGGATTTTGAGCATGCATGCACGTACACAGTGATGTAACCATTATGCCATCTGCTCTTCCCAGTTTATTTATTCTGTGAGTGGCAGAGATAGTATCCCCTACAGTGTCTTGATGCCATGATCTATCCTCAGCCAGCCCTGGATAATGGGTATGCAAGGCCTAGTGTCTCCATATGTCAACATTCCCAAATGACAGAGCATTGTGTTTTACCATTGTGCCACTGGGTGATAGGTAAATAGAAGGTTAGATATGAGAGAGGAAGGAGACGAAAATCTGTTATTCTACCTTTAGCTACCTTTTTGAAGACCCTGTTTGGGAATTACTTCAGCAGAGCCCACACATCTTTATATAAAATACAAGATAATAGTAATTTATACACACAGAACGTAAGAGTAAGAGAAGAACATACATGTACATTCACACCATATGTCTCATTTTATGCCATCTTTTGTTTTTTCTTTGGTAAGTAGTGTATTTTCAGGGCCAGCAGGTGGCATAGTGATTAAGGCACTGGACTCCCACTTTGCTGACCAGTTTACGTCCCAGACCTGGGGGCTTAAGAATCACGTGGTGGGGGACAGCAGGTGGTGTCGTGGTTAAGATGTTAGATTCCCACATGGCCTACCGCAGTTCAAGTCCCAGACCCAGAGGCTCGCAACTCTTGCCAGATGTGTGTGTGTGTATGTGTGTATGTGTGTATGTATGCCCCAAATCCTGAGAGGGGTATGGAGGAGAAGGGATTGTGGTGTGGTCATCCCCCAGGAGGTGATTTCTCACTTTTCTCTCTGTCTCTCTCTCCAGCAAGTGCACACACCTGCAGAAAATCACTCCAGGGTACGGGTGTGCGCACACCCATAATTCCAGGAGGAAAATGGAGGAGAAGGGATTGTGGTGTGGTCATCCCCCAGGAGGTGATTTCTCACTTTTCTCTCTGTCTCTCTCTGATGAGCTCTTGTGCGCTATGGCAAAAACTTTAAAGGAAAAAAGTACATTTGTGCAAACCTAAGTAAATAAGGTATATCCCACATGTAGCAGGAAATATATAAAAAAAACTCAAACAGCGTCTAATTTTGACTCAGGCGTTGTGTGATAATTTCTAGGGTGCTGAAATTAAGAAGACATTTTTTCCTGTTTTCAGAAATACTAGTTCAGGAATATTTTAAACTCCTTTAGAATGAGATGATTTTACCTTGATTCATCTTATTTTCTCCGTTTGGGGATTTTTCTTCTCTTGCTACTGTAAGGAAACTGAGAGAAAAATCTCAGATTAAACTGAACAAATGTGGTTTAAAGTATCAGAGATGTGCCACAGAAAGTCTTGTTGGCTTTCTTTGTTGGTTGATTCCTCCGTAGCTTTTGTCCTGAAGAGCCACTGATAAGCTTTACTTTTATTAAGAGCTTTCAGTATTAAAAAAATCATAACATAAGAGAGGATGTTATAAATCTTCTGATGACTAAGCACGACATGGATGTTAACTTGAAGCTGAAATGTTTTTGAGGTCTTGAGTTACTCTCCCACCTAAATTTTTAGACCATTACAGAGCTTTTGAAAAACCTTTATAGGAGCCAACAAGTGTTGTGGTGGTTATAGTGCTAGACTCCCACATGACCCACTGGTTCAAGACTGGACCTGGTGGCTTGCTTTCTCTTTCTCTTTCTCTGTCTGCTGAGCACACATACTGTATAGCAAATTAATAATAATACATAAAAATATATCTATATTTTTAAAGAAAAACTTGTATATAAACACTTTTTGCTATTCTCTGTCTTTTGGATCTTCTGGAACAAAATAAATAATTAAGAGTAGAAGTTCACTGGTTTGTGCTAATTTATATTCAACATTTTTAAGTTTTTCATTTACTGAGTATCATCTTCCAAGATCAGCTTAGTATCTGGATTTCTGTTTGTACAGTATCTAGCTAATGCCATGGGTTAATTGAACTTCGATGGCCAAAGATCATACCAAGATAATACAGTAAAATTGGAATCTCCAGTCTGAACTTCACTTACTCCCAGCTATTCCAACTTTCTTGTTAATAAAATTTCTGAAATTATTATAGTCATTGTCATAGTAGTTCAGGATGTGGACACAAAAAATAGATTCTTTTAAAGGTTTTTGCCATAGGGAGCTTGTGCTCACTAGACAAGAAATAGAGAAAGGGAAAGTGAGAAGTCAACCACCAAGGGGAATGGCCTTCTCCCCCAATCTTCTCTTGGGATTTTGGGTGGGCATGCATGTATGCCCAGCATGATTTTTAAGCCATCAGGTCCAGGACTCGAACCATGGTTGGCCATGTGGGAGCCCAGGGCCTTAACCACTTCACTACTTGCTGGCCCCCTAAAAAAAGATTTTGTTGATAGTACATTTTGGGATGGGGGCTGGATAAACTGGTAAGAGGAGGAAGGAATTAAAAGTGTTTCCTGCAGACCCATAGCCAGGTGCCAGGTTGTGATTTAAAATATATATACAGGGACCAGTAGTTAGCGTAATGGCTATGTCACTGAACTCCCACGCAGTCGACTGCAGTTTGAGTCCCGGACCCAGTGGCTTAAACTCACACTGGGCACGTGTGCGTGCGTGCCCAAGATCCCGAGAGGAGAATGGAGGAGAAGGGATTGCAGCATGGCCATCCCCCCTGGGGGGGGGGTGGATTTCTCACTTTCTCTCTCTCTGTCTCTCTATATATATATATATATATATAAATTTACACACTATATACACACACACACACACACACACACATAAGTATTTGGTCTTTTTCCCTGGTTCTTAGCACATAGCTCCTGAAAATCTTTTGGAATGCCCAAAAAGTGTCTTGTATGCTAACAAGATGACTAGTGACTGGGGGTCCCTAGATAGTAACTTTAAGGTGGTAGCTTAGGGGGCCAACAGGTGGCGTAGTGGTTAAGGTGCAGGATACCCATGTGGTTGACCACAGTTTAAGTTTCAGACCTGGCAGCTTGAAATTCATGCAGATACTTGTGCATGCTCAAAATTGCTAGAGGATAATGGAGGAGAATGGATTGTGGCATGGCCAGTCCCCCCTTAGGAGTGATTTCTTGCTATCTGGCAGCCCTGTACCAAAGCTTTCTGGGGGGAAAAAAGAAGAAGATGATAGCTTAGTCACCAGCCATTCCCAAGTCATGAAACTTAACAGTCTTGCTACTTCTGGGAAGAGGGGTCTAGAAATAAGAGGAGATCATTCACCAAATTGAGGTTGAGATCATTATCAAATCATAGTGATCAGTCATTTAGTCTATCATGCCTACATCATAAGACCCCTAAGTGACTGGGTTTGTAGAGCTCCCTGGTTATGAACCTGTTGAGGTGCTGGGCTGGCTAGTGGCGTGCCTGGAGACAGCATAACAGCTCCATGCCTGCTTCCCTTGTCACTCTCCAAACTCCTCCACTCTATACCTTGTTCTATGCATTGCTTCTATTCTCTGTTCCTGAGTTGTATTCTTTAGAATAAATTTGATAATAGTAAATAAAGAGCTTTCATGAGTTATATTAGTTGTTTTAACAAACTATTAAATCTTGCAAGGGAGGGATGTGTGGGAGAAGTTCCTAATGCATACCCAGCTTGGACAGGATAGGAATGTGGATAACTTGGGGACCTAAGTATTTGCAAGTGGCATCTGAAGGGAGGGCAGACTTGTGGGACTGAGCCCTTAAACCCATGGAGTTTGATGATACTCCAGGTAATTAATATTTGAATTGAATTGGAGAACACCTAGTTGGAAAATTGATGTGGAAAAACACACTAAATATCTGGTGTGTCTTCAGGGAAAGTCACCACATTGACTGCATCTGATTCACTTAGAAAATTTTTTTAAAATTTCTTTCATGAGAGACACACAAAGATAAGTACTCTCAACAAGGTCTGTGTCAAAAAGAGAGACATACATAACCACACAACCCATACCCTCAACAAGGTCTCACTCTGATTTCCTCCCTCCAACTAAGCCTTTCCAGCCAGCCAGAAGCATGAATGCATTAACTCCCCAACTCCCATGTGTACATGTTTAACCTAGAAAATGATCCCTGATCTTCCATATGGCTTCCAGCATTACTGAGTCTCATGCTAATGCCAATGGGCCCACTTAGACACTTAAAAAATGTTCTTGAACCCCGTTCCAACTTAAGATTACAAAATCAGATTTAAGTATCTTTTTTCAAGTTTCCCAAGTGATTCTAATAGTAGCCTAGTTTGAAAACATGAATAATAATTAGAAAAACCCGGGGCTGAAGAATAAAAAGGCTCAAAAGGGGGAACAATCCCACAAAAGTATCTTGAGGAATTCAGTTTAAAATGGCAGAGTCTGAGCTAGTTTGGCCCACCTCTGAGAGATCTATAACTTTAGTTTTGAATGTTTTGGTGGTCCCCTCCTCCACTCCATCAATATGTTCATTTAAACAAACAAACAAACAAACAAGAAAAATGCCAGTATCAAAATAATGAGACTCTTATCTCAATTTCTTAGGATCTTAAGATTGACAGTGATGTTCAAGAACCAGCAGAACCAGAGGATGACCTTGACATTATGCTTGGCAATAAAAAGAAGAAAAAGAAGAATGTTAAGTTCCCAGATGAGGATGAAATACTAGAGAAAGATGAAGGTAACATTGGGTACTTTAGCGGCTTATTTGTAAGTCACTCAGGCCTTTATCCTGATTCCTGAGCTGGAGGAAGGTTAAAATAATATTTTTTCTGCCCCTTACTTCCATCCACTGCTTGGTAGTGGAAGCTGAAACTAAATGGTATTATTTGGTGATGGCATTTAAAGATGTCATAGAATTTGTAATTGTGATTACATTGATTACATACTGATTCAGACATGGGGAAATTAACTGAATTTTAAATAATGTTTAATTTTTTAAAAATGTTTAAAGTACAGGGTTTTTTTAAAGTGTATTTATTTAACTTTATTATTATTATCATTTTCTAGTTTGATCAGACAGACAGAGAGAGTATTATTATCATTTTCTAGTTTGATCAGATAGAGAGAG
>NW_006159579.1:1315414-1337598 GCF_000334495.1 Tupaia belangeri chinensis | reverse complement strand
AAATTTTGTATTGTCAGCGGGTTTTTTTTTTTTTTTTTTTTTTTTTTTTAAGAGAGTTTTTTGCTATAGGGTATGTGTGCTCACCAGAGAAACAGATGGAGAAACAGAAAGCGAGAGATCATCCCCCAGGGGGATGGCCATGCCGCAATCCCTCCTTCATTTTTCTTTCAGAATTTTGGGCACACACGCACATGCACTCAGCATGAGTTTGAAGCAGCCAAAGTCCAGGACTCAAACCGTGATCAACTATGTGAGGGTCCAGCGATATAACCGTTATGCCATCCGCTGGGGTTTTTAATGGATGTGGAACTTCCTTAAGTGATACAAAACAGTTGCATTCTTTTTTTCTCTAATTATTCTAATGCATTATTTTAATCTTACATTTGTTAAATTAAGAAACATTTTGGGATATCTGTCATCACAAACTCTTGGAGAGGTCTCTATTAAGGATCTTCTATAAAAGTCTTAGCATCCCTGTCTTATAAGGAAAAAGGAGTTGTGATACTTGATTCCTTTATGCCTGAGGCTGTTACAAATGCAGCTGTGGAAAGGAAGACAACTGTCTTTGAACTTTTCATGTCTCTAGATTTGTCTTCGAAGTTTTCATTTCTCTAAATCTGGCTCTCCCAACCCCACTTTAATTATAGCAGGGCTTACCCATTATTCCTTCAATCTTTGTTATCTGTAGCTTTAGAAGATGAAGACAGCAAAAAAGATGATGGTATCTCATTCAGTAACCAGACAGGTCCTGCTTGGGCCGGCTCAGAAAGAGACTACACTTATGAAGAGGTAAGACAAATCTGTTTTGAGAAAGGGCTGTTCGTTGGAGCTTTGTCAAAGGAAAACAAAATAAATAAATGCTCCCTGGACTGGAAGGGCCATTGAGATAAAAATCAATAGTGAAGCAGAGACAGGAAGGTCATAGCCAGTGTATAGCATTTTCTGATGTATACCTGTAGGGCAGCCTGCCCAGAGTATGGTGGTATTGGAGTGCTTACTATGCCCTCCTGAATTCTTGGGCTCTAAGAGTGTGGAGGCATCTGGGGATCAGGTGGTGAACTTGGGACTAGGGTTATTTGGAGTTACTTGGGCTTTCCTGAATCTTAATTTTTCTAAGTATCATATACTTCCCTGTAGAAACAGTGTAATTAGTTTGGGCTTGTTTGTTCATTTAACTTTGAACAGAAATTTACTTTGTTCCTAATGGACTAAATCCTGGTTGGTGTTGAGTCTCTGCCCTCAAAGAGCTTCCAGAACACGTATAGCATACGAATATTTAGTAAAAGGAAGTGTCCTCCATTAAAGTGACTCAAATAGGAACTTCATACTCTTGCCATTAAGAATGTGCATGCTTTATTTCTGTAGCTACTGAATCGAGTGTTTAACATCATGAGGGAAAAGAATCCGGATATGGTTGCTGGAGAGAAAAGGAAATTTGTCATGAAACCTCCACAAGTTGTCCGAGTAGGAACTAAGAAAACTTCTTTTGTCAACTTTACAGATATCTGTAAACTGTAAGTTGGTTAATGGAGAGCCTCCATCCCAAATACCAGATTCTCAATGGAATTTTAAGGAAGTTAAATGCTCTTATTGTGGACTTTATTGCGGTAAAAAGAGTGAGTTCATAGTTGTAGGGATTAGGTTGAAAGAAGTCACTCTTCATTGGTTCTTTCAGTTCATAAGGACTTGGGCTCATTTTCTCTGGGCATCAAAAGTCGATTCATGCTAGCCCATGAGAGTGGATGCTAACCAGATGGAGTAAAGATTGAGGAGACTGAATCTAGTCTTCAAACAGGAATCTGGAGAGCCCAGGGAAGTGGAAAAGTTTTATTCTGGCTGTAATGGGCCTGGCAACCAAGCAGTGAGCTCTGGGAAAGTGACTGAATTCAGTGTACCTCTTCCTTAGATAGTGGTTGTCAGGACACGAGATTTCACCTTTTTTTTTTTGAGATTTTTGGTATATGGTATGTGCGCTTGCTGGAGATACAGAAAGCAGGAAATCATCCCCCAGGAGAATGGCCATGCCACAATCCTGTCTCCATTTTCCTCTTGGGATTTTGGGCACAGACACACATATGCCGTGTGTGAGTTTTGAGCCACCAGGTCCAGTACTTGAACTGCAGCTGACTACATGGGGGTTCAACTGCTTAACCATTATGCTATCTGCTAGTCCCAGGTCAGTGTATCAAGGCCTGAATTTTTTCAGCTCCTTAGCTAAACCTTTCCTGGCAGATTCCTTAAACCGACTGACTTTATCTACTATTTCTTCAGTTTCATAAGTGATGCATACTTGTTGCTGAAAAAATGATAAAAACAAGAGAGTCACTCAGAATTCTGCCAAGAGATTACTACTTGTTTTCATTACTTACAGAAAAATTTTAAATTGTTTTATTAGACTTTTTTGCTGATGATAGCAGTGGTATATGTTCACTACAGAAAAATTAGGAAAGACATGCTAAAGAAAATGAAAAATCATTTGAAAATCCACCACTAATTGGTAGATAATGGTAGTTTAATATTTTTTATGTTTAACCAGTTTTATATGTATATTCTTAAACTGGTATCATAGGTTTTTAACCCATTTTCTCTATATTACAAAACTTACTCATGTCATTAAATAGTCTCCATAAGTGTTTTAAGTATTAATAGTCATATAACATACTCTGATAGCTCTTTAAGTTGGACCTGATTTCTCCTAGGTTTTCATTGTCAGAGGCAAAGTTCTAGGGACCATCTTTATACCTATGTCTTTGCAGTATGCAGTAGTGCAGAGTAGAGTGTTAGGGCAAAAATTTCCAACATGGAATTGCTGAGTTAAAAGGAATCTTTTTTTTTTTTTTTTTTGCGATGGGGCGTGTGCGCTTGCCAGCCAGAAAGACAGAGAGACAGAAAGCAAGAAATCACCCCCCGGGGGGATGGCCACACCACAATCCCTTCTCCTCCATCCTCTCAGGCTCTTGGGCATGCATATACACGCACGCAGTGTGAGTTCAAACCACCAGGTCCGAGACTCGAACCGCGGTCGACTACATGGGAGTCCAACAACATAGCCATTATGCCAACTGCAGGTCCCAGGAATCTATGTTTTTATACCAAACATTGTCATGTTGTTTCCCAGCAACTTTGTGCCAGTTCATACTTCCACCAACAATGTAGTAGTTTACATGTTTTTCTCCTGACCAACTCTCACCGAGTACATTTTACAGAAAAATGATAATACTAGTACCTACTTATTGGAATAAATTCAAACAGTGCCAAACATACAGCTTTAAAAATGAAAATGTCGGGGCCAACTCCATGGATGGGTGGTTAAGGCCGCCAGATTCCACATGGCTGACTGCATAGTTCAAGTCCTGGACCCAGCAGTTGGAGAAACACACTGGACACATGTGAGCGCATACCCCAGATCCTGAAAAGTAGGGAGAGATGGAGAAGAGATTGCCGTAGGACCATTTTCCTCAGGGGTACTTTCTTCTCTTTCTTTCTCTCTTGTTTCTCTGGTAAGCATAGGTACTCTTAAGCCAAAAAAAAAAAAAAAAAAGAAACAAAGGCATTGCTCTGTGTGCTTTTTAAATTTTATATGCATATATCCTTTTGGTACAGTAGAAACCTGTTTTGTTCTAAAAGCAGTATAGTATACCAGTTTATTTAACCATTATCCAAGGTAAGTATCTGAGCTGTTATATTTTTCTGCTCTTATGCTACCATGAAATACATTTCCTTTATTCATCTTTTAATGTCAGAGACTGCATGTGAGATAGAGAAAGTATCCTCTCCCTCACCCCCAATGGGGCCCGGTCATGCCATCATTCTTTCTCCTGCAGTTCTCCATCCCATCAAGATCCTGAGCATATGCATGTATGCCTAGCGTTTCTTAGCCTGCCAGAGTTTGAACCCTAGTCAGTTTATGTGGATCTGACTTCTTGTGTGTAGCACCTGACTGCTGCACTATTGGGCTGGTCCTAGTTCCTTTTTTTCTTAATGAAACGGTAAATATATAGGGAGTAATGTAACAAATACCCAGTTGTTCATCACCTTTGTTTGTGGATATTGACCTGACACATCTGCTTTAGATTGTTTTACTTCTTCAAAAAGAATATTTCACAGTTAAAGCTAAGGCTACTAGGACCAGCAGATGGCATAATGACTACATTGCTGGACTCCCATGTGATCAACCGTGGTGAGAGTCACAGACCTGACGGCTTCAAACTCATGCCAGGCACGTGTGTGTGTGTGCTCAAGATGACCAAGGGGAGAACCAGCAGTTAGCGTAATGGCTATATCACTGGACTCTCACATAGTCAACCGTGGTTCATGTCCCGAACCCGGTGGCTTAAAACTCACACCGGGCGCATGTGTGTGCGTGCCCAAGATCCTGAGAGGAGAATGGAGGAGAAGGGATTGTGGCGTGACCATCCCCCCGGGGGATGATTTCTCGCTTTCTGTCTCTGTGTCTCTCTCTGTCTGTCTGGCGAACGCACGCGCCCTATAGCAAAAACCTCTCCAAAAAAAAAAAGAAAAGAAAAGAAAAAATAAAAAAGATGACCAAGGGGATTATTTCTCACTTTCTGTCTCTCCAGTGAGTGCACTTGCCCTATAGCAAAAATCTCTTTAAAAACAATTGGAATAAACAAAAAAAAGGTGAATAAAATAATTCTTTTAAAAAGGGGGGGTCACCAGGTGGCATGGTGGTTGGGGGTCCTGGACTCCCACATGGCTGACTGTGGTTTGAATACTGGGCCTGGCAGCTTGCTGTTTCACTTTCTCTCTCTCACTCTGTCCCTCTCTGGTAAAATAAAAATAAATAAAGTCGAATAAAATAATTTTTTAAAAAACAAAAATAGTTGGGGCTGGCAGATGGCATGATGAAGGGTGCTGGACTCCCACATGGCCCACTGCAGTTTGAATCTCCGACCTGTCGGCTTGCTGCTTGCTTTCTCACTTTCTCTCTGTCTCTCTCACTCCATCCCTCTCTGGTCACTTAAGGCTACTTTTAAAATCTTTTTCCTTTATTCATAATAGAGCTTGTGCACACACACATGTGACAGAGATTGATGAGCACTCTACACAGAGTATACTCCATATCCTGGATCACCTGTGATCCCCTTCCTTCAGTCCTATAGCCTGTCGGATCTTGGGCTCTTGGCACATGTTCCTGGTGTATTTCAGGCTGACCAGCTAGAGATTTGAACTATGGTTGCCATGTGGGAGTCAGCATCTCTTGATGACTTGATGCTCAGCTACACTTTTATCTTTTTCTGATACATTCTTCTTTCCTTCCCAGAGGAAGATGTGACCTTTTATAAATAAAGTTGGTATTGGACTAGCAGGTAGTGTGGTGGTTAAGGTGTTGGACTCCCACATGGCTGACCACAGTTCAAGTCCTGGTGACTTGCTTTTTCACTTTCCCTCTCGCTTTCTCTTTGTTTCTCCCTTTGGTGAGCACTTGTGCCTTATAGCAAACTTAAAATAAAATAATAATAAGTAAAAATAAATTATTTTAAAATAAATAAAGTTGGTGTTTACCTTTCCTATCTATATTTCTGAACATTCATATATGTTTTCATTTGTGGGCATTAAAATTTTTAAAAGTGGTTTCATAAAGTATATAACTTTATGTCAAAATGTAAATGAACTGTACTGAAATTCCCTTTTCAGTTGAATAGTCACAGCTCAAGACTATTAATAGGATGGCTTTTTAGAAGTTTGATCAGATTTCTATGAGATAATTAATATATTCATTTTTCTTTTTAGATTACATCGTCAACCCAAACATCTTCTTGCGTTTTTATTGGCTGAATTGGGTACAAGGTAAGAAAGTGTATTTGTATTTATGTACAGTACTACTACACATTTCATACGAGCCTCTATTATCTTGAAAAGGATATGTGACATACTTAGAAAAAAATATTTGCCTAATTAACAGCAACATTTAGGCCAGTAGAGGAGTGAAATCATTAATTTCTGTGAGGTAGATTGGCTGCTTAGGGGTAGATTACAGAATTGACGGGGCCTCATCTGAACAGGCCTACTGATGTACCAAAATGAGCACTACAGAACTGCCATGTTTTCAATTGCCTGTCACTACTTGTAACTGTTAGGTCTTTTTATGGAGCAAATACTAGATTTCAAAAGAAGCTTTTTTTATTCTCTCTCTCTTTTTTTGTGACTGCCGGGGGGTGTGTGCACTAGCCAGAGAAAAACCAAGACAGGGAGAGAGCACCCTCTCTAGTGTGGTATGGTTATGCCACAATCTCATCTCCTCCATTTCTCCATTCTATCAGGATTTGGGATACAAACTTACCTGTGTCTGGTATGTTGTTCAGGTTGCCAGGGCCAGGATTGGAACCATAGTCAGCCATATGGGATCTGGCTCCCCTAACCATTAGGCTATGGGGGCAGCCCCAGAGGAAGCTACTTTCTTAAGACAGAAATTTTTTTTCTAAATTCTGGCTATTGAAAAAATACAGCTTGTAAACTGGTGAGTGGCATAGGAGAAACCATTCAGACAGGAGTCTGTGATTAAATCTATCCCTGTCATTAGGGCTCACCTGTTCTAGGAAGTGAGTCAGTCTATCTCCATTCAGGGGGGCCAGCATTTCATGGAGCCTGTGCCAATGAGGTTGACTACAAGTGCAGAAAGCCTCAGAGAGCAAACAATTACACAATGCCAAAGGCCATGATTGGCTCCCCTTCAAAACCTCACCTTCAAAACCATACTCTGATTGGCCACTTCCCATAAAGGCCACAATTGGCTCCCCTTCAAAACTTGTCCCATTATTACCCTTATTAAGAGTAAGTGACTTTTGTTACTTACCAGGACGATTCTCTGCCGTCCTTTCTTTCTTTTTTTTTTAGAGGTTTTTGCTATAGGTCGTGTGCGCTTGCCAGACAAACAGAGAGAGACGTAGACACAGAAAGCGAGAAATCACCCCCTGGGGGGATGGTCACGCCGCAATCCCTTCTCCATTTTCCTCTCGTGATCTTGGGCATGCACGCACATGCACCCAGTTGTGAGTTCTAAGCCACTGGGTCTGGGATGCGAACCATGGTTGACTACGTGGGAATCCAGTGACATAGCCATTATGCTAACTGCTGGTTCCCCGTCCTTTCTCGGGACAATTCTCTGCTGTCCCCTTCTTGGGTGCTCTTCACTGGATCCTTCGTACTCAGGTCCCTGTTTAGGCACCACGGGTCCCGACCCAGGGGACAGTCGATCAGGTTTCCTGAGGGAAGGAGTGAGAGACTGGACGAACAACGCAGTGTTACAACTCTGCAGGGTCGTGCGTTTATTGTGGACAGCATGGAGACGACACAGTGTCACAGCTCTTCAGGGTCGTCTGGCAATTGTGGGCCAGGGATCGTGGTTATATACATGCTGGTGGGCAGTGATTGGTTGTCCTATATGCTAATGAAGGATTGTAGAAGGTAGGTTATGATTGGTTGCTTTCGTGTACCAATCATGAGGTGCTGGATATGCAAATCTGAGGGATTCTAAGCTCACCGATTTGCTATGGGAAGTGGCCAATCAGAGTATGGTTTTGAAGGTGAGGTTTTGAAGGGGAGCCAATTGTGGCCTTTATGGGAAGTGGCCAATCAGAGTATGGTTTTGAAGGTGAGGTTTTGAAGGGGAGCCAATCATGGCCTTTGGTATTGTGTAATTGCTCTCTGAGAAACTGAAACCTAAGGTTGATATTGGCTGCTGCGCAGCCTCCCACAGTATAGGGGAAGTTTTCTGACCTCAGAATGGGGAGAAAAGTAAAGAGATTTTGGAAGTCACCCAGCCTCTCTTATCCTCAATTTCTGACTCTAACATGAACATGCAAGATAGAACATTCGCTCTAGTCCTGCTCAGCTAAATACATCTGATTCTGAAGGAGAGGCAGGGGCCTTCTAGTGCCTGATGTCAGCATCTGTGACTGAAAAGAGTAACCATCCTAGGGAGGCCCACCCAGAGAAACCATTTCTCCAGAAGAGAACTCCATGAATCACCCCGTGGGCACTGAGAATGGCCTCAGCAAGCCATGGATTGTTTTCCCCAAACTTTGTTGACTTAATGAATTAGAGGTGTACTCATATATGGTCATTACATATATGTAATGAGTACATACATGTACTCATATACGGTCATTATGCCAAAGCTAACGTCTCCTTTAAAAATGTGGTCAAGGGGCTCCTCAGTGTAATGGCTATGTTGCTGGACTCCCATGTAGTCGACCACGGTTCAAGTCCCAGACCTTGTGGCTTATCCCCCCTGGGGGGCGATTTCTCACTTTCTGTCTCTCTGTCTCTGTCTTTCTGGAAAGCGCACATGACCTGTAGCAAAAACCTCCTCTTTAAAAAAAAAAATGTGGTCGAGCATTTTGAGTTCTGGACCCAGTGGCTTAACCTAAGGCTGGGTGCATGTGCATGTGTGTCCAAGATCCTAAGAGGAGAACGGAGGAGAGGGGATTGTGGTGAGGCCATCCCTCTTGGGGAGTGAGGGGCGATTTCTTGCTTCCTGTCTGTCTTTTCGGCGAGCAGTGCACCCTATAGCAAAAACCTCTATTAAAAAAAAAAATTTAGCGGCCCAGCAGTTAGCATAATGGCTATGTCCCTGGACTCCCATGTAGTCAGCCACAGTTTAAACCACCGGACCCAATGACTTAAACTCATGCCAGACACATGTGCGTGCGTGCGTGTCCAAGATCCTAAGAGGAGAATGGAGGAGACGATATTGCGGTGTGGCCATCCCCCCTGGGGGTGTGATTTCTCCCTTTCTGTCTCTCTGGTGAGCGCATGTGCCCTATAGCAAAAACCTTTCAAAAAAGAAAAGAAAAGAAAAAATTTGGTTGAGGGTGACCAGCAGATGCCATAATGGTTATGTTGCTGGATTCCTGTGTAGTCGACTAGAGTTCAAGTCCAGGATCCAGCAGCTTAAACTCATGCTGGGCATGTGTCCCGAAAATACCTAGAGGAAAATGGAGGAGAAGGGACTGTGGCGTGGCCATGCCCCCTGGGGGATTATTTCTCACTTTTTGTCTCTCTGGGCAAGCGCATGTACACAAAAATCTCTCTCAGCTTTTTTTTTTTTTTTTTTTTTTTTTGTCACACACTGACCAAGTAACCTAGTGGTTAAGGGAGCGTGGATCTCACACAGTGAATTATGATTCAAATCCCTTCCCCGGTGGCTTGAGAAACACACTGGGTACATGTACCTGTGTGCCCAAAATTCCAACAGGATGGAGAAATGATGAGATTGCAGTGTGATCATGACCCATGGGGAGTTGCTTTCTCTTTGTCTCTCTGTCTGTTTCTCTCTGGTAGGTGCATGTACCCTCTGGCAGTTTAAAAAAAAATGAAAAAGGAATGAATAAATAAATCGAAAAAAAAAAAAACCACCTTAATATCCATGTCTGTACTGGCAGTAGAGAGATAATTAAGGTATTCTGTTTTCTTCTTACTCTTAAAATTCACAGTTTGGTTTGCTATAGAGTTGAGTAATTTACTTGATAATAGATATCTAGGCTCTAGTGTAGAATTGTATTTAAAATTAAATTTGTTACAATCGTTATTTTTAACTTGCATTAGACTAATGAAGGAGCAAAAGCTAGTGGTGGTTTCTGTACTTCTGAGAATAATTTATACTTTTTAAATGGAAATGGGGTGAATTGTCACAAATTATGTTAAATTTTTATGACTGGTGACCTTATAGTCAGTGGGTTAAATAATATAGGGGTGTTGATGGGACCAGCAGTTGGCGTAAGGCTATGTCGCTGGACTTCCATGCAGTCGACTGCAGTTCGAGTCCCGGACCTGGTGACTTAAACTCACACCACGTGCATGTGTGTGCATGCCCAAGATCCCAAGAGGAGAATGGAGGAGAAGGGATTGCGGTGTGGCCATCCCCCCTGGGGGATGATTTCTTGCTTTCTGGCTCTCTTTCTCTCTTTCTGTCTTTCTGGTGAGTGCACACACCATACAGTAAAAACCTTTTCTCCCCTCTCCCCAAAAATAGGGGTGTTGAGAAAATTAATTTCTTTTGACAGTGAATGAAAAAAATTTCTTCCATCCAGCATTGGAATCACCATAGCCTGGAGATTAAGGGTTACAACATGGAGCATGATATTGAATCCTTATAGTTAAAGGAGAATCACAGGAGAGATTCTTACAAAAGTCAGTTTTATGATGAGATATGAAACAAATATAAATCTGATTCTACCTGACTTGAGTGTTTTTGTTTCACTTTGTGATTTGTAATTTTTACAAATGATAATGTCTACTGCACCGTCTTGCTTTCTCTCAAGTGTTTGTCAACGGCTTCTCAAAAAGTTTATCATTTATAATTTGTGACCTGTGATTTCAACTCTACTTTTTTGGTAATGGCTTTATTGAGATAACAACTCACACCTTTAAAATACAGAATTCAGAAGATTTTTTAAATGTTCACACATTATAGTTAATATGTAAATTAAAATTAATATGTACCACAGTTTTGGTATTTTTCATCAGCTATACATTTTTTCATACATATTTTTAATTTACTTGATAATAGATATCTAGGCTCTAGTGTAGAATTGTATTTAAAATTAAATTTGTTACAATCGTTATTTTTAACTTGCATTAGACTAATGAAGGAGCAAAAGCTAGTGGTGGTTTCTGTACTTCTGAGAATAATTTATACTTTTTAAATGGAAATGGGGTGAATTGTCACAAATTATGTTAAATTTTTATGACTGGTGACCTTATAGTCAGTGGGTTAAATAATATAGGGGTGTTGATGGGACCAGCAGTTGGCGTAAGGCTATGTAGCTGGACTTCCATGCAGTCGACTGCAGTTCGAGTCCCGGACCTGGTGACTTAAACTCACACCACGTGCATGTGTGTGCATGCCCAAGATCCCAAGAGGAGAATGGAGGAGAAGGGATTGCGGTGTGGCCATCCCCCCTGGGGGATGATTTCTTGCTTTCTGGCTCTCTTTCTCTCTTTCTGTCTTTCTGGTGAGTGCACACACCATACAGTAAAAACCTTTTCTCCCCTCTCCCCAAAAATAGGGGTGTTGAGAAAATTAATTTCTTTTGACAGTGAATGAAAAAAATTTCTTCCATCCAGCATTGGAATCACCATAGCCTGGAGATTAAGGGTTACAACATGGAGCATGATATTGAATCCTTATAGTTAAAGGAGAATCACAGGAGAGATTCTTACAAAAGTCAGTTTTATGATGAGATATGAAACAAATATAAATCTGATTCTACCTGACTTGAGTGTTTTTGTTTCACTTTGTGATTTGTAATTTTTACAAATGATAATGTCTACTGCACCGTCTTGCTTTCTCTCAAGTGTTTGTCAACGGCTTCTCAAAAAGTTTATCATTTATAATTTGTGACCTGTGATTTCAACTCTACTTTTTTGGTAATGGCTTTATTGAGATAACAACTCACACCTTTAAAATACAGAATTCAGAAGATTTTTTAAATGTTCACACATTATAGTTAATATGTAAATTAAAATTAATATGTACCACAGTTTTGGTATTTTTCATCAGCTATACATTTTTTCATACATATTTTTTATTTATTTTTAATTTGCTATTGGGCACATGCACTTGCTGAAGACAGAGAAGGAAAGTGAGACAGCAGCCACTGTAGGGGTAGCCATGCTGCGGTCCCTTCTCTGTTCTTCTCTCAAGATTTTGGGCATACATGTGCATGTATGCACATACGCACACAAATGTGTCCAGAGTCCTTTTCAAGTTGCTGGTTCTGAGACTTGAACCTTGCAGTCAGCCTGGTGGAATCCAGCAGCCTTAACCATCATGCCACCAGCTGACCCAGTCAACCATATTTTTAACCACGACTCAAAATATTTTGTGCTTAGAATTTCATACACACACACACACACACACTCTCTCTCTCTCTCTCTCTCTCTTTTATATTTTTACATTTATAGCCTACTACCTCTTGCACTTGGTATGCATTCAATAAAAGTTTTATCTTCCTTTGTTGGCTGAATGGGCTATCACACACAAGGAATCAATTTGTTTTATACTTAAGTCAATTATAGATCTGATTGTTGTCACTGGAGATTTTTTCCCCTAAAGAATTATTTTATTTAACTTTAGTTATTTAAATTTGATCAGATAGGGACAGAGATAGAGAGAGATATGGAAAGTGAGAAAGCAAGCCGCCAGATGTGGTATTCGAACCATAGTCGGCCATGTGGGAGTCCAGCGCCTTTAACTACCATGCCACCTGCCAGTCCCTATCACTAGAGATATAATTGGTTGAAATAGAATTTAATGTCAGGAAATATGAATAAGTAGGTCATCAGGTACCAAATACTTAATTGAAAATAAAATTTTATAAACCTGCTAGTATATCACTGATCCTGGGACTTACCCTCCACCATCGAATATATCTTAAATTCATTAAATATGAAGGTGCTGGACTTTGGTTCCTTCAAGAAATAAAACAATAATGAGATGTTTTTATTTTCTTTCATAGTGGTTCTATAGATGGTAATAACCAACTAGTAATCAAAGGAAGATTCCAACAGAAACAGATAGAAAATGTCTTAAGAAGATATATCAGTAAGTATATAATTTTGCTACATCACTCTGAAATGTTCTCATCAGGATGCAGTATTGTAGGGCAAACCATTTCTAACAAGTCTGAAAAAGCTTACTTTAAAAGTCAGGGGGAAAATGAAAGTGATGGGGAGATGGGGCAAGAAGGTAGCTGATTAGCACTGATTAGGGGTGCAGAGAAAAGGGGGTTGGGTTTCCTAAGAAATGAGCTGATCGCGCAGCTGGTTGATTCTGGGTTTAAGGCAGTGTCAGAGAAACCCTGCCTGTGACTCATACCTGACCTGGCCCTTTCTTATTAGTCACATCAGATTGGTATATTTGTTCCCACTTAGTGGGGCTAGTAAGTTTTCTGAGTGGCTGGCAAGAATAGGGAGCTGGCAAGCTTCCCTGCATCCTGGGACATTTGGAGTCTTTTTTTTTTTTTTCCCCCTTATTTTTAAGATTTTGAGAGGTTTTTGCTATAAGGCCCTCACTAGAGAGACAGAAAGTGAGAAATCACCCACCAGGGGGATGGCCACACCACAGTCCCTTCTCCATTCTCCTCTCGGGATCTTGGGCATGCACGCACACGGCCTGGCGTGAATTTACGCCACCAGGTCTGGGACTGGAACCGGGGTCGACCACATGGGAGTCCATTGACATAGCCATTATGCCAACTGCTGGTCCCAAGAATTTTCTTTTCTTTTTTATTGAGACCCAGCAGATGGTATAATAGTTATGTCTCTAGATTCTCACATAGTTGACTGGTTTGAGTCCTGGACCTGGCAGCTTAAAACTCACGGTGGATGCATGTGTGTGCATGGCCAAGATCCCAAGTAGAGAATGGAGAAGGGAGCATGCAAAAGATCACAAGTAGTGACTGGAGAAGGGATTGCAGTGTGGCCACCCCCCAGGGGGGTGATTTCTTGCTTTCTATCTGTTTCTCCGGCAAGTACACACACCCCATAGCAAAAATCTCTCCTTAAAAATAAGACAAAAACTATTTTTTACTTAATTTTATTCATTATTATTATATTTTTAAAACTTGATTGTGTGGGGAGGAGAAAGCAAGCCGGGACTTGAACTGTGATCAGCCATTTGGGAGTCCAGCGCCCCAACCACCATGCCACCTGTTGGTCCTGGAGTTAAGAGGTTTTAGGATGTGTGTGCTCATGGGGTAGGGTGAGTGACAGACAGAGACAGTGAGAGGCAAAGTGAGAAATCACAATCCAGGGGGAATAGCAATTATGTAATCCTTTCTTGGGCACACATGCACACCTCCCCACCCCCCAGCCTTTCAAGCCACCAGGTCTGGGACTCAAACCATGATTGGCCAGTGGGAGTCATCTCCTGGCTCTCCTAGAGTCTTTTTCAACATGTTTTAGTCCCAGAAGCATCATAGCAGATAGTTGGTGGGTTTTTTTAACCTCTAGAATAACTAAGTTTAGCTAAAATTTCCTGGTCAGGATGCCCAGGTAAACCTGTCAGTCACTGTAGCATGGGGTTGTACAGTTCAGTGTAGAGTTATTTCAGAGGGCAGAAGTCTCTGCTTCATTCTGGCCACCTGTTAACACTATATATATTGATTTTTTTTTTTTTTTTTTAACAGAGGAATATGTCACTTGTCACACATGCCGATCACCGGACACAATCCTGCAGAAGGATACTCGACTCTATTTCTTACAGTGCGAAACTTGTCATTCTCGATGCTCTGTTGCCAGTATCAAAACTGGCTTCCAGGCTGTCACAGGCAAGCGAGCACAGCTCCGTGCCAAAGCTAACTAATTTGCTAATCACCACTGATTTTGCAGTGTCTTGTGGAGATTTGGCTGGACAGGTTTACCATCAGAATGGATATACTATTGTGTTAAAAACAAGATAGAAAAGCTCCCAAGTACTTTGGCGAGTGGTTGGTTGGTCGAAATCCTCGCAAGATGCCGATGCTCAAGCTGTTGACATACTCATTGCGTACTTTAACAACTGTCAGAGAAACAGTGATATGGGGTAAGGAGATGCTTTTTTAAAATCGTTCATAGACTTGTGTAAAATGCAAGGTAAATTAAAGTTATTATAACAGTGATTCTTTCAATTTGGTTTGTCCTTCAGTTTTTCTTTTCTATAAAATTTGTGCTTGGTTAATTCAGCAAAAGGTTTGTGTTCAGGCTCTGGCGAGGTGTCTATGTATTCTGACACGACTTTGGCAAGCACTTCAGCAAGGTAGCCATTTCTTATTAATTTCCTGAGATTCATAGTTGAAGACACAGCCTCCTATGAGAGGATGGTTGGAGCATGAGATTGGGAGGACGGCCTGTTTTCAGTGTCCAATGGGATGACTACATAGATTTGAATGATTATTCTTATGTGAGGATTGTTGCTACTACCTCAGAGAAAGACAGAAGAAAAGTGAGAAATCACCATCCAGGGGGAATAGCCATGATGCAGTCCTTTCTTGGGCACACATACATACATCCCCCAACCTTTCAAGCCACCGGGTGTGGGACTCAAACCATGATTGGCCAGTGGGAGTCCAGCAACTTAAATCACTATTCCTTCTCCTGGCTCCCTTAGTCTTTTTCAACATGTTTTTCTATCTTGTTTTTACTACCTCAATGCCAGCCCTCCAGCTGTTGCATGAGGGAATAAAAGGTGCTCAGGAACCTTCCTCTTTAGAATTCTCTTCCTTATTGACTACTAGGAGAGGGGGGGAAGCCTCTAAGTATGTCTTGTAACTGACACACTAAGAAAAATCCTAGTTAGTTATCTGGGTAAGGAAGCAATGTGGTATGTGCAGTATAGGGACCTCTTTAGAGAGTCCAAATGGTGATGCTAGAGGAAAACTTTTCCTCTGCAACTCATGTTCTGAGTTTGAAAAATGCCTACTATAAACACTTTTCTAATTCTGGCATTCAAGTAGTCCCACCACAAACACTTATATATTTCTTGGTTTAAAGTAGCTTTTGAATGTGACCCTGAGAAACTAAGAGATGTTGCTTATGTGGTGTTTCTGGTCCTCCAGTTCTGCCTCCTGAGGATTTGGCTAGGGGACGGCACTTCTTGGAGAAGGCCATCTTACATGTCTATGCTATGGTCTGCCTTGCTTGAACTTGCTGAAGATAAGGGCATATACAACGTTCCTCACTCCCATTACCAAACTGTTCATACTAAGTGGCCCAGGAGCAGTCACTCACCCCTGAATATCTTGCCATTTTTTTTTTTTTTAAATCACTGTGACCCTTCACATTAAAATACAGGCCAAGTAAGTATTGTCAGGTAATTTTGGTGTGAAGTATGGTAGAGGGAGCTTTCCCTCAACACAGTAGGCACTCCTGATGGAACCACACACTGGCTGAGCTGCCACCACTGCCATGACAAACCCAATTGCTGTTAATGACCCCATTGTCTTTTTTTTATATCCATGCCCACACAATTCACAATGTTGAATATTACTGCATGAATAAAGCAAGGATCAGTGCCTCTCATGCAATTAGCACTCCAATACTTTTGTGTGTATGTTTTATTTCTTAGTGGGACTAGCAGAAGGAATGAGACTTTACAGTTTGGTAACAAGCTTTTATTATTTTTTAAAAAGGTTTTTGCTGGGTACGTGTACTCGCCAGAGAGAGAGAGTGAGAAGGAAAGTGAGAAATCTCTCCCAGGAATGATGGCCACACTGCAGTCCCTTGTCCTCCATTCTCCTCTCTGGGTTTTGGGCACACACGCACACATTCAGCGTGTTGAACCCTTGAGGTCCAGGACTTAAACCACAGTCAGCACCACCGACTGGCCCCTTTCAGCCTGTTTTTTACTTCAATCTAAATGCAGTCTCAGGACTGATACTGCTACTTTAAAATACTATAGTTGAGATACTCTTTACTTAAAATAGAATTGACTCTGGACTGATGGGTTGGGACTGGCTCTGGCACAGGGGTAATGGCTCAAGGGTGTAGAGAGCAGCCAATTTGAAAATGCGTGATGAAAACATGTGGCCTGTAGACACATGCAGAAATGCATTTTGTTAGCTACTTTAGCAGGACTATTGAATAGCATTTATATACGAAAGCAGTATTTGCTGTCAATGGTTATCTTCCTGTTGTTGATACCCAGTTGATACCCCAATACTTGGCAATATCGGGCTAAAGGAAGTCACATGCGTTTATCAAATTGTCCCCCAAAAAAGATCAGAGAAATTATTTGGTGCCAGTCATTTTCACATCTTCAAACAATTTACATCCAAAAACTGGCTTTGCATTCCAATTTCTCCTCCCCTATTCTCTTTGAATTCCACTTCTTCCCCATTGCCTTTGCATCCCATTTTCCCCTTCTCCCACTTTCTGCCCTTGAAAAGAATAAACCTGAGGCTGGTTCTGGTTGCAACTTCATCAGAGAGGCTTTGCCCACCCAATCTTGATTTTTCTATACTTGCGTGTCTTTGTGTGTTTATTATTATGTCTATTTCTTTCTCTTTTTTTTTTTTTTTTTGGTTCTCTTTTTTGGAGAGGTTTTCACTATAGGGGGTGTGCGTTCACCAGAAAGCAAGAAATCACCCCCAAGGGGGGCTGGCCACGCCACAATCCCTTCCATTCTCCTCTCGGGATCTTGGGCACACATGCACATGAAGGATTTGAACCACGGTAGAGTACATGGTAGTCCAGCAACATAGCCATTATGCTATCTGCTGGTTCCTATTATGTCTGTTTCTAATCCACAGCCTTCCCCACTCAAAAAGAGTGTATATGCCAAGCTGGTCCCAGCAAAGTGGTGCCCAACATGGGGCCTGAGTATGGGGAGTCAGGCAAATGAACACTCCTTGTAGCCAGCCAAATATTATTGTTGTTATTTTCTTTTTTGGAGAGGGTTTTGCCATAGGGCGCTTGCGCTCGCCAGACAGAGACAGAAAGTGAGAAATCACCCCCCAGGGGATGGCCACGCCGCAATCCCTTCTCCATTCTCCTCTTGGGATCTTGGGCACGCATGCACAAGCGCCCGGCATGAGTTTAAGCCACCGGGTCCGGGATGCGAACCGCAGTCGACTACATGGGAGTCCAGCGACACAGCCATTACGCTAACTGCTGGTCCCAGCCAGCCAAATATTATTAAGTAAAGTAAAAATCCTGTTAAAAAAAAAAAAAAAAAAAGTAAAATAATATCAAAGTCAAAAAAATCATAAAGCAAGAGGAGTGGAGTCTATTATTGTTAAACATAAAACATAAACACATAATTTCCCTTGTCCACACAAGGGAAACTGGATCTCATATAGTGACTGTGATTTAAATCCCCAGCCTGATCAACTTGAAACATGTAAAAGTAACTAAGATTTGACTGGAAATAGATTGTGATGTGGCCAGACCCAGTAGGGGGGTTTCTCTACACACACACACACACACACACACACACAGTATTTCTCGGATGTATACATACATGTGCTCTATCAAGAGTAAAAGAAAAAAAAATGTGTTAAGTAATGGGTTACCCTAGATTACCCTATACACAATAGCATCATCCTTCTGTCTCTACTACTACTCACCACCCACAGCTCAGATGGAAAACCTTTGCTGTAGAGTGACAAAGCAAAGGCAATGGAGGGAGCCATACATATAACCTCATGCTGTAATGGTGACAGAGATCAAGCACTGTGTGGTAAGAGAGCAAACACAAGGTGCCTGATATGGCAGGGTAGTTTTGTTTAAGGTTGCACTACAAGACAGAACCAATGAATACACTATAAGATGAAGGTGCCATTTAAGGAATTATCCCACAAGAAGGAACCAGAACATCATTTCCAAAGTGTTCCTACAGTGCTCCCTAATTATGCAAAGGAAAGAAGGGTTCCATGGTAGAGGTTTGAGAATAAATTTCTTTCCTAACTGCCTAAGGAAAGTTTGGTATGCCATTGTGCCCTTTCATTAGGACCTAAACATGCAGTTACAGCTTTACCCTTTAGAAAACCTTGACTTTATACACATCACTCCCGCCTATAGAAAGACTTAAGCTTTTCCCAAGGTACCCTCTTGGCTCACTACCAAACTCCTTCAAGTCCTTGCCCACTAGTAAGATACAGTTTCTTCCCCCAGCACACTGAAATGTGTTGAGTTTTGTTTCACTCACTCATTTATCTTCAGCCCTGAGAGCGAACAGTGCCTAAAAAGATGTAGATGTGACATAAATAATTTAATTTGACTTTCAGTCTTTATTCATGATAGAGAACATTCATGCACACATGAGAAATGAGTACCTTCCCCAGGGTCTGGTCAGTTGCTATTCCCTTTTTCCCCGTCCTCTAGACCATCAGATCCTGTGTACTTGTGCATGTACCCAGTGTGTTACAGGCTGACTAGACTGGGCATTTGAACTTCGACTGTCACCTGGCATCTGGTTTCCCTTGAGGAGCACATTACCCCTGTGCCACAAAACTGGCCCTGAATGAGTTCCTCTAGAGTATAGATAGCATAGGAATTTGTAGCCCATGTCATCTCTCTCTCAAGCATCTTGTAGGCTAAGTGTTCTACAGAAAAAAATGCTGGGTTGGACAGTCTGGAAGAAATGCTGCCATGGAGACTGAGGCCCCAGCTCTGTACTTGGGCTTCCCAATCTAGAACTTTTGTCCCGACAATGCTAAGTTTTCACATTTGAATAGAACATTAGACTTTACAACATGTTTTTAGAAGTTGGACTTTGTAGCATGTGGTAGTCTTCTTTAATTGAGAATATCAGAAATGCAAATGAAAATAAGAATTCCCATAATCCTACAATCATACCTTTTAGTATCAAGGCCATTTTTCTAAGCTAGTACAATCTTCATAATTTTTTTTCTTAAAGAATTATTTAATTAATGAATTTATTTTGACCAGAGAGAAACAGGGCAAGCAAGTGAGTGAGAGGAAGTGAGCAAGCAAGCTGCCAGGTCTGGGACTCGAACTGTGGTTGGCCATGTGAGAGTCCAGCACCCTTAACCATCATGCCACCTACTGGCCCCCAATCTTCATAGTTTTAAGAGACTGCTTAGTCAATCCATGTTATCCCACAGTTTGTTAAATCAGTTAACACTTTAAGGTGGGTGCCTAGTAATTCTTGATGTTCTGAGTACTGGCTTCAAAGAGGTAGTCCTCTGCCATCATTATCTTGCATTCTGTAATCTATGAAGTAAAAATGCCAATTTCAAAGAGGTAATAATGAGACAGTGTAAAGTGCTTAGTCTAGAACTATTTTTCTTGTCGAATGGTTTATTTATGCTGAATTTCTAGGGTCAGAGGACATGAGATTTTTTTTATGGCTGGTGGTACTTGTAATCATATCCTTTGTACTAAAGAGTAGTATCAGTTTATACTGACAAATGTGTTCACACTAAATTCTGGGGACTGTAGATACTATTTCAGTTTTTATGGTAACCATTGGCTTCATGACTTAGTGTTGCAAGTCACTGAGACGGATGCCCGTCTCAGTGGTCTTGATGAACCCTGCCACCCTAGGACACAGACACCAAATTCTTGTGAGGATTTACAAGGTATGACCCTTGAAGCTTTGTCACATTAATGGTGGCACTTCACAGAGCACCCCTACTTGATCTTTTTTAGCTGCTATGACTCTTTACACCTTCTCTGGATAATACCAGATACTCCAGAATCTTGGTGAAGTCGCTGTCCTTCATTTAAATTTAAACAGCTTCTGTTTTTTTTTGGAGAGGTTTTTGCTATAGGGCGCGTGCGCTCGCCAGACAGACAGAGAGAGACAGAGAGATAGAAAGCAGGAAATCACCCCCCAGGGGGGATGGCCACGCCGCAATCCCTTCTCCTCCATTCTCCTCTCGGGATCTTGGGCACACACGCACACACGCACACGCGCCCGGCGTGAGTTTAAGCCACCGGGTCCGGGACTCGAACCGCGGTCGACTACGTGGGAGTCCAGCGACATAGCCATTACGCTAACTGCTGGTCCCAACAGCTTCTGTTTTATGAACACAACGTTTGAGGCCACTGGAAGAAAAGCTGGTCTAAGAGATGAGTATTAATGGATATTCTTTGTATTAAAATGACACCTTTTTAATAGACATCTTTTTATATAAGTGGTCAACAATGCCAAAGTCCTTACTGTGTGCCAGGGCCTGTTCCAGGTCCATGTATTAGCTCATTTACTCTTCACAGGAACTTTTTTAGTAGGCACTAATAGCCCCATTTTACAGGTGAGGAAATGGAGACCCAGAGTGGTTAAGCATCTCACTCAAGCTCACATAGCTGATTAAGTGGTAAAGCTAGAATGCAGTTCCAGGCATTTAGATCAAGAGCTTTTCAGTGTCACATGTTTAAAAGTAGTACTGAGTGCCCACAGCAAAAGCAGTCCCTGCCCTCCAGGAGCTTACAGTCTAGTAGAAATGACATGGCAAATACACAGATGCTCCTGATTCATGATGGGTTCCATTTAGGATTATTTTGAATTAGTAGTGGAAATGGATTTTTGATTTAGTCTCTTCAGTTTACAATGGGTTTATCAGGAGATAATCCCATTGTTAAATCAAAGAGCACCTATAATGTAAGAGCTGTGGCAGAAGCAGCCCATAGAGAGGACAATTCTAATTGAGGCCAGGAAGGTCACTGAGCAAGTCACTTCTGAGCTGAACTATAAAAGGTAATGGCTGTTAGCCAGTTGGAAAAGACATGGAGCATTTGAGGTAGAGGCAGCAGCACACATAAAGGCACAGAAGCCAGACAGCACAGATCTTTCCACAATTAATTCCATATGGCTTCAGACTAAGCAGATTGCAGGAGGGGAGGAATGAGCTAGAGGGAGAAAAAGGGGTCAGGTCTTAAAGAGTTTATGTGCCATGCTAAGGAGTTTATTTCATTCAGTGGGTAGTAAAAAACTGATGGTGGTAAAGGGAAAAGATGGTAGGAGTAAGCAGCAAAGAGACTGGTTAGGAGGTTATTGCCAACATCTAAGTAAGATATGAAAAAGGCCTAACCTAAGGCAGTGGGGTAAATAGGAATTAGAGCTAAGACTTATCATAAAATAATTAGGGAGGCATGTGAAAGATGGCAACAGAGTACACAAAGGTGCCATTCTAGGAGGTGGGAGACTCATGAAGAGAAGCAGACTAGGGGCTGTGTGCAGGGCTTGACTGAGGTCCTTGTGGACATCCAGCTATCTGGTGGATGTCTATATATGCCCCTGGTGTTTGTGGGGAAAACATAAGCTACAGGTGGAGATAAAGCCATGGAGTGAGATACTCCAGGAAAAAATTGTAGGCATAGGGGAGGGAGTAAGCAAAGGAAACTGAAGAGTACATGAAAAGCGCCATCAGAGACTTATCATAAAAGTTAAGACATTTCAGAGTCATTTATGACAAGGGGGTAGGGGCAGGTTTGCTTCCTGCCTCCACCTCTTTCAAATGACATAATCCCAATTGATAACATGGGATGAGTATCTCCACCCTGGGGTGGAGCTGTGAGGGGTAAATACGATCATGGAAAATATGTAAAGAATTAAGCAGAGCACCCAGTAAATACATTATGTATATCCTTCCATAGAGCTGAATGCTGCAGGAATGGAGTACAATAACAAAAGTAATGCTGGGTTGTTTGCATCTGCTTCAGGTGCAGTTTGCCAGGTCATAACCTACCCCCCCCCCCCCGACAAGGGAGCAAAC
>NW_006159579.1:1306318-1314883 GCF_000334495.1 Tupaia belangeri chinensis | reverse complement strand
AGTGTACGAGTTACAAACGCACCCCCCCCCCCCGGCCAAGTGAGAAAGGTCCTGCCCCAACCTCCTAGTTAGCCAGGGTCAGGGGTGGGCACCACCTCACCAGGCCTATTTTAAGTAGTCCCCTATGTGGACTCAGCCCCAGTGCAGTAATAATCCTGCTTGTACCACCATGGCCGGACCCATACATTAGTATTTATTTTTTTAAAGATCTATTTAATTGATCATTATTCTTTTGTTTGCTATGGGGCTCATGTGGTCACCAGAGAGAGAGAGAGAAAAGAAAGAGGGCAAGTGAGAAAGCAAGCTGCCAGGTCCATGAACTGTGGTTAGCCATGTAGGAGTCCAGTGCCTCAACTACCACGCCATCTGCTGGCCCCACGTTCATTTAAAAAATATGTGTCTTTCGCTATAGGCAGCTCCTTGGGTGGTTAGGAGATGGATACTGAAGTGTATAGGCACTGGAAGTAATGCTGAAGGTGGAGCTTGAGGAATGTGGGGGCTTTTTGTTGACTAGAAGATGGGGAACAAATGGAGTACAGGTCAGGGAATGAGAACAGATGATCCTGCACACAGAAGAGACAAACTCATGTACTTGCTCAGCTTTGGGCTCCTACAAAAGGTGCTACGAGAGGGATGTGTGTGGCAAGAGTGCACACATCGGTCAGTGGAGGGAGAAGTCTGATCACTCATAAACCCAGGCTTGCCCCAGAGTCTTAGTGACTACTGATATACCACTCTTGACTGCAGTAACTCAAAGGTGCTGAAACACCAAAAAAAAAAAAAAAAAAGAGGCTTTCTACTACTTTTTTTTTCTTGCTCTAAGCTGCTTTTTTTTTTTTTTTAAATGTGCACTTGTGTTGCTTACATAGGAACGAATAGATGATTTCTTGAGAAAGCCATTCTATGGAAAACTACTAACTTCTTTTGCCTCGTTTTTGTAATATTTTCATCACTTCACGGTAAGCTTCTGAACACTTTTTGGAACTAGGTGGATATAAGTAGATTGAGAAACAGGAGAGGAAGTTATGATGTATTTTTTAAAAATAATTTTATTTATCTCTTTTTTTTTTTTTTTTAAATTTACTACAGGGCTCATCAGAGACAGAAAGAGGTAGGGGAAAGTGAGAAAGCAAGCTGCCAGGTCCGGGGCTTGAACCATAGTCAGCCATGTGGGAGTCCAACACCTTAACCACCATGCCACCTGCTGGCCCCTGACATTATTTTTAAAGAGAAAAATAATTGAATTGGATTAAGCAATAAATGCTCTCATTAAGTACTGTCATATTAAGGATGTGATTTTCAGATGAGGTAGATGAGACTCAGGTTAAGTGACTTGCCTAAGATCACACAACAAAGAGCTTAGATAGGAAAATAGTCTGTCCTTAACCCGGTCTCCTAAGTACAGTAAGCTAATTCTAGCTACCTGCTGACATAAAACAAATCACTCCAAAACTTAGTAACTTAAAACAATACAATAGTCATTTTATTATTATCCCTCACAGTACTGAGCTTTGATAACAGTGAGGTAATTCTCATCTTGAAGTCATCTTGAAGGCTTCTTCACTTTATGTCTGACAGTCGATGCCAGCTGTTAGCAGAACACATACACATGGCTTCTCCACTGCTGCCTGGGCTGCTTCATAGTATGGTGACTGGGTCCCAAGAGACAAGAAGTAGAAGCTGCTAATTCTGAAATCCGAGATAGAGACTGGCATAGCCACATTCTACTGATCAGTCAAGAGTCCAGATAAGGCAGAGAGTAAGAGACATCACCTCTCTAAGAGGCTATGCTTTAAAATCCCCAACTATAAAATTTTTGAAATGGCATAACCACATGATGAATGCCTGTTGTTTCAGTGAGCCAAGCCTCTTCTGCCAGACAAGGGTTCTGTGAGGGGGGTCTTTAAAAAGCTCATGGAAAGTACATATTAAAAAAAAAAATTCATGCATGGATTTCAAATTGTTTCTGCACCAAAATAAATTCGTACTTTAATTCCTTTTTTCCGTGATCATTTTAAAGACCCCTCATAGAACACTTGTCTTCCTTTTAGGGATCCTCTTTTTGCCTCCACCCTCACAGGCCCCATGACATGCTCTACCACCACTTGGAGCATGCCCAAGAATAAAACTGGTTCCTGGTAACAGCTTTTGAGCCCCTGGGTCTCCCTGCATCTACCAGACTTTACAATTCATTAGCCTCTACAATTCATGAGCCTCCTGCTTAAGCAAGTCTTCATTTCTGTAACTTGTAGCCAAAAGTTCTCAGTACATTCTCCTAAGTGTGGCTATGGAGATTAAAATGTGAAGATTAAAATGTGCCCTAAATATAGGGCACATGTGCTCACCAGAGAGACAGAAAGCGAGAAATCACCCCCCCCAGGGGGGATGGCCACTCCACAATCCCTTCTCCTCCATTCGGCTCTCGGGCATGCACGCACACATGCCCAGTGTGAGTTTAAGCCACCAGGTCCAAGACTCAAACCGCAGTCAACTACATGGGAGTCCAGCGACATAGCCATTACGCCCAACTGAAGGCATAATGGCCAACACTTTACTGCTGGTCCCAGTAAAATTTACCTTTTAACACCAAGTGTTCATGAAATAATTATTGTTATGGGATAATCTTATGAAGAATCTGGCCAAAGGCGGATGGATTTTTAATTTGCCTAAAGCCCTAGTGAATCAATGACCCAACCTATACCTGACCCCAAGATGCCTGTTCAGCATCTCAGGCCCTGCTCTGCCTGCTGTGTTTCTGTGGTCTTGACAGGCTCACTGCATGTGATGTCCTTATGTCTCAACTTAGCAATTAGATAGGTACCCACAGTTCCTTGCCCATAAAAGACATTACCACAAGCTATCATGTTACTGTGTCCAAATAGTTTAAGATCTTACCATTAAGAAGAATTTGGGCTTAACCATGTCACTTGTTTTGGCCATAAAACATGACATCAGCTGGATCTTTAAAAGCACTTGTATACTGGGGCTTATTCTTTCTTGTTGACTTTGGAACCCAGCTGTGATGTGAAGAATCCCAAGTCAGCCAGCCAAATACTCGAAACACGTGGCCCAACTGCCTCTGTGGCCCAGCATCCTCATGTGGGCAAGGCCATCTTTGTGTAGACCCCAGCTGATGCTAGCCACCTGAGAGCCTACCAAAGGTAAGGAGACCAAGCTGAGTACAGCCGAAACTGGCAAGTCAATGAGTCAGGAGAGAAAATGTTGGTTTCTGGGGACTAGCAGATGGCATAAAGGTTACATCACTGGGCTCCCGTAGTTGACAGCGGTTTGGGTCTCAGACATGGTGACTTAAAACTCATGCCGGGCGCATATGCATGCATGCCCAAAATCCCAAGAGGAGAATGGAGAAGGGATTGTGGCATGACCATCCTCCCTGGGCGTTGATTTCTCGCTTTCTGTCTCTGTCTCTCTAGTGAGCATACACACCCTACAGCAAAAATCTCTCTCAAAAGAAAGGAAAGAAAATGTTGGTTACTAAAGCAGTTTTGGAGTGGTTTGCTGTAATAACTGATAGAAGGCCCTCTTTTATCCCTGTCTAGATCAACTTCTCATTTTCATAGCCGAAGAAACAGATCTAGCAAGGAATAAAACTTTCCCAAGTTCCCCACCTTGTTAGCAGCACTATGGGGAGAAGCCTGTATTTACTAGATAGTTCCCCATCTAGTAAATCCACTGGCTACTATACTCTTTCAAGATGGCTACTAAGATCAAATATGAGGCTTCATATCTTATAAACATCTAAACAAGATCAGTCCTTCGAGCAGAACCTGGTCATCACATTTCTTTACCAGCAGTGGCATGGGAGATGCCCTTGTTGGACCCGGACTTAGAGGAGGGAAGGCATGTATGTGCAGGGCTTTGGATGTAAACCTCTCAGTTAAGGGCCCAAAGGTGAGCCTTGGAGGGTATGAAGTAGTCTAGGGACTTTTCTTGGGTGGTAGGACAGAACTCCCTGTTTTTCTTAAGGCCCTCCAAGCCTGAAGGCTTATAAATGGTGGCTGGAAGAAGGGCTGCCCAGTGATAAAGTCATGAGACAATAAAGACTTTCCTAGAGGTGTCCCTACCAAGGGGAGCCTGTCCCAAACCCAGCTTCCATCCTCTAGCAAAACCTGGAGCTGAAGCCCAGGTGGCAGAGGCTATGCTACAGAACTGATGGCTTGAAACTGGGAACTTTAAATAAGGACTCCAGCAGGCCTACAAATTTTGAGGAACACATAAAGATGTAGGGTTTCACACAAAGATGTCGGGAAACAAACTCCTTTCTGATGATGAGACTGAATGTCCTGTGTTGGGGGAAGGCCCCTATCCCCGCACAAAGAGGGAAGGGGCAGTTATTATAGAGCAGTCAGCTGACCTAGGGGACCTCTCAGAGAGATGACACTAGAACACCTGCTCGCAATGAGTGGGGTGTTTCCTAGGTGGAAAAAGCAGAAATGAGAGGAACATGTGCCAGGCCTGGAACAAAGCTTGTTCTGGGTGCTGCTGCCCACAAGACCAGTCAAGTGGCCATGTTTGTTCCACCAAGCTCACTGGACTGGAGTGTGTACTTGTATCCCATGAATGACTCAGAAAGACCTGCTATGGTAGTTGACTCTTGAGAACTTGAACATGAGGAAAATGGATCAAAAATGGATCAACTTGCTGAGGGGAGTAAAAGGGATAGGGTGCAGTTAAGAGGATACGATGGGCCAAGTATAAGCTATGAAGAAGTGAAAGTTTGACAGAAATCAGACAGTTGTTAGAGAACAGAATAAACGTGCAGACATGCAGCCCGAGACAGGCAGACAAGCCGCAGGTACCTAGTGCAACCTTCTTACCACCATGAGGCTACTGGAGCAGAGCTGTATTCCTTGCTACCAAAACTGCCTAGAGTGTGAAGGTCTTGTGTGTATGTCCAGGTGGAGTGGAGAGGGAGCAGAAAAAAGGGGTTGTAGGGACCAGCAGTTAGCATAATGGCTATGTTGCTGAACTCCCACGTAGTTGACTGTGGTTCGAGTCCCGGACCTGGTGGCTTAAACTCACACCAGGCGCGTGTGCATGCGTGTGTGCCCAAGATCCCAAGAGGAGGATGGAGGAGAAGGGATTGCAGTATGGTCATCCCCCCTGGAGGGTGATTTCTCACTTTCTGTCTCTCTGGCAAGTGCATGTGCCCTATAGCAAAAATCTTTCCCAAAAAAAAGAGGGGTGGTGACAAGAGCCTGAGAGGCGAAAGCAGACAGGAGCCTGCATGCATATTCAGAAACAGGGAATCTGTCCTGAAATGAGGAGTAGTCAGTGAAGGGTTTCATGCAGAGAAGAGAGACATTTCAGAAATAACACTATAATGGGTGGTGGAAAACAGCACAGAGGAGAAGTTGGAGAATCGAGGCTGGTGAGAGGACAGACTCCTTGTGAAAAGACCACTGTGTTCTAAGCCAGGATAGAGAAAGTAGAGGATGTATGGGATTCTAGAATAATTTTAGAGCTGAGAAAGACCAGATTTAGCGAGAAGCTGAAGAAATGAGGCCTCCACCTGTAACTGGATGAGGCCTAGATGGATCAGTATCAGGCACCCTAGAAAACATTCCCTAGTAGGGAAGAGTGAAAGAGGTAAGAACAGGAGGGTACAGCAGGCTGGAAAAGCCAGGATATCTTTGTGAGAAAACACATCCCATCTCAGAGCAGACTGGGATCCAATCTCTTTATTGTCAGGCTCCCCACCCTGAGGCCCCCCTTCAAACCTATAGAAAAAACACAAGCCTGGGAGGGCCTTTGGAAGGGAAGGCAGAGTGTGAGGAAACCCCTGTGCTCTGGCCTGGGCAGTGCAGGTAGGCAGGGTGCATGGCGAAGGGGTAGGCCAGTAACTCCACCTGCAGAGGATGTGACACTGGTAGGGATGAGTTGGGATAGGAGGTGCCTGCTGCCAGCTCTCCTCTGGTACCCGCTGGGGGGTGGCATCCAGTGGTGTGGCACCTGGCTTGAGGCCTGGGGTAACGATGCCCTTCTCCTGCTGGTGGCCATTGCTCCTGTCAGGCTGAGAAAGAGAGACAAAAAAAAAAAAACTAAGGCTGAGAGGAAGAGACTCTGGTGTTCTTGATAACAGGGGTAGGGAAGAAAAAAAGGAAGGGTGCCTGATGTCTGTAGGCAGAGGTATGCCTGCACTCTGGCCTGATAATTTTCTGGCCATACAACCTTGAGCAAGTCTCACCCCCTCCCTGAGCTTACATTTTCTCACCTGAGTCCCTGCACCTCACCTGTGAATTGGCTCAACAAGGTAAGATTAGCCTCTCAGGTAAAAACAAACCATGAAGTTCCAAGAGAAAAGACTGCATGCGTGGAATTTTCTAAACCTAACTCTTCTGGAAGGCCTTGCTGATGGAGCACCTCACAGCCTAAGTGTGTCATGTACAGATACCTCCCTCCACCCGAGCCTGTCTTAACTCTGAACATGGACCCAAGGGAATGGATCAGAGAGTAGGTAGTGTGAGGTGTGGCCTGCCTGCATCTAGGGCAGGAGGGAGCAGAGTGGTAAGCAGTGGACCGAGTGGGCTTTGAGGTCAGATTCCACAGGGTTCAAACCTAGGCTCCACCAATCTCCCTTGGGATCTTGTGAGATAGGTGGTATTTCCCTGTATGCTCCAGTGCCTCATTCCCATATCTGCTCTACTGGCATAATCACAACCTTTCAGGGATAAGATTCAATCATGTAAAGCAAACGCAGCTCCTTCCACACAGGGAATTTCCTTCTCACAACATGATTGAAGTCCCTAAGCCTGGCAAGTAAGATCCTTGGCAATCTCCTTTCTCTGGTGGTGAATATTGTCATCTCCTTTCTATGCAGAGCTGGGACAGCAGCCACAGGACGCTCTTGGCTCACCAATCACTGAGAATTGCCACGGCTCTGTGCCTCTACTAAGGCTATTCCCTCAGTGTGGAATGCTTTTCCTTCAATAATCAAACCATCCCACCATCGTCTCTCCCACCACCGTGGCTGCCCTCTATGGCAAGACTGCTCACTCTGAGTGGCAATGGTTAGCATTTTCCTCCACCAGACTAGGAGCTACTCAAGGGTGGGAATAGGTAATATGGCACAGGGTGTGCTGAAACTCTTGTCAGGCAGGCCCAACTATCCCATCTGTGGTACCACCACGGGTCTGGCAGGATGGCTTGATATGGAGGGGCATTCATTCTGAGCACAGTGCTGCCCTATCAGGTGTGCTTCGTGATACTTCCTCCCTGACCTAGGGACAAGGATGACTTTCACTGCACTGCTTCCCCATATCCTGCCCACCAAGACTCCGTACCTGCACCAAGACTCCGTACCTGCTTACTGCAAGGCCCCATCTTCTGCATCTGTGTCCTGGCTGTGTTCCTGATGGAGAGGAGACAAGAAGAGAGTACACATCACTCCCTGAAAGCTCTGACTTGCACCCCACCATCTATGCAGAAAGACCCAAAGATGGGATTTGAGCAGGCTGAAAATAATGCCTTGGGGTCTGATGAGCTCTCTATCTTTGGTACACAAAAGTATGGTTTAGGACCTTTCTAGACACTGGCCCAAAAGAATGTGACAAGACTAGGTTCAAAGAAGGAGAGATGAGCTGGGTATGAGGAGGACCTTTTGCCTTTCATGGTCATGAGCTCATCTATGCTTGTGCTGAAGCCCAGCAGGGATTGAAGGGAGTTCCAGACCAGGCTCAGTCCTTATTTCCTATGAGGCCCTGGGCAACTAGATCCCTCTGAGCCTGTTTCCTCATGGGATTAAAATATGGGAACAGCAATACTTTGCACAGCTCAGGGCTGTTGTTGACGTTAAACAACTTGGGCTACCCTCCTACCCAATATAAGCTTCTGGTCAGATGGCTTCCCAGGTTCAACTCCAGAAACTCCATTAACAGAAAGGGTCCCCCCTCTTATGAGACAGCTCACTTCACACGCAGCAATGGTTCTGAGAAAATTTTCATATGGAGTTGACACCCACATCTCCCCCATGGCTTCCCCTTAGCCACTCCAATAATGCTCTCTGGAACTCTGAGACTGCATGTGCTCCTTTGAGACCAATTCTCCAATTCATGTGGAAAATGGAGCTAGAAAAGGTCCTGAGCTTGAGAAAGGTCTGTCCCAGTCCTCAGTGAGATTTCTGACTGGTAGCTGAAATAGTCAAGTACCCCATGCTCATTCTTCCCTTCCTCCAGGTCTAGAATCCCTGAGATGGAGAGAAGAGGGAGCTTGCAGGGGGCAAAGCATCTCCGAGGTTTCCCTGTTCCCCCCTGCCATCCCCCGGTAACGAGGAGTATAAACTCCAGCCCCAGCCCCTCCCAGTCCTGCCCCTGGCTGGGCCCTCACCAGCTCTTCCTCGCTATGTGTCAGCAAACCCTCCTCATCGCCGTCGTCTCGGGCCTGTGCTTCTGCTGCCTGTGGTGTGCCTGCCTCAGAAGTCGTGTCCTCTTTGGGAGCTGCTGGCCGGCTGCTGCTGTCACTATTGCCACTGACAATGCCACTGCCACCACTGTTGCTGCCACCACCACTGCCACCACCGCTGCCACCCCTACTGCCTCCAATGCT
>NW_006159579.1:1302264-1306246 GCF_000334495.1 Tupaia belangeri chinensis | reverse complement strand
GGCAAGAAATCACACACAGCCTTTGGTGGAAGCTGGACTCAGTTCAGTGGTTCCAGGAGGGCTGGGATCTGTACGGATGGTAGGATTGGAGGCCTCCCACCCTTTTCTCCCACATACTGTCTTCCCCACACTCTGCCCTGAGCCCTGAACATGGGGAGTGAGGACCCTCAGAGGCTGACCTGGGTTGGCCTTTTGCTCCTCAGCGATCTGCTCCAAGCGGCCCAGCAGGGCGTCGATGTTGGACTTGATCTGCGTCAGCTCTGTCTTAATGGCCTGCAGCTCACTGCTCTTTACTGAGAGTGGAGGGGGGAATAAGACTGTCAGCTAGGGGCTGGGGGCCTTATACTAACACAAAACCCCAATCTCATTTTGTCAACTAGAAAGACAGTTTTTTGTTTGTTTGGTTTTTGTTTTGGTTCTCTTCCTCAACAGGGAAAAGGCTCCAAGACTCCCTGGAGACCATTCCTACAGTGACCAGCCTGCCCTTCTGAACCTGGTTATCGTTTCCCCAGACCTCTCAACTCCAGAAGGGAAAAGGGATGGTCAGGAGTGCATGTGTGTGCTGTGCTCCTCTGTTGGTACCTGAGCAAGAACCTGTGTCTGCTTGTGTTGAGCATGGGGTCTGTCTTTAAGGTGTGTACATGTGGGTCTTTTGTAATCACATTTCCTGGATGTTGACTACCATGTGTATACACCAGAGTGGACGCAGAGCAGTGGGCCTGTATGGATGGAGCCTTGTCCTAACAAGAGGAAGAATGATGCTATCTCTTAACTGGGTGCCGAGTCACAGCACTAGACTCTGTGCCCAACCCAAGCCCCTCCTCCTCAAAGTCAGCCTTTTCCTCTTAAAAATACATGAAAATACTCACTTGGTTGTGTTAGAGCTGCAGAACTGTGGGAGATTTGTTCCTTTATCTATTTTCCAATGTAAAAAAATGTAATTCTATTATTTTGCTAATGATAAAAGTTAGAGTTCTCTAGGAAGAAGATACAGTAACTCACACTTGATCTTGGCTGAGCCGGTGGTGATGGCTGTGGAGCGGGCAAAGAGCTTGACAGGTATGGTAGTTTTGACACGCCGGACCAAAGGGACTGTGACCCGGGGTCGCTTCACAGGGACCACCCTGGGCACTGGCACCGGTGACAGGCGGCCCCGGTAGTCGAAGAGCCTGTGAGGGCAAATGGGCCAGAGGCTGCAGCATGGCCCATGGCCACTACAGGGAACTGGGGCTCCAGCCCAACATGTGTGACTGCTGGTAATAGGGCGGAAGGGGGCTATATTACACATCTCTGCTTGCTCCCAACAAGTACTGGGGTGAAGAGGAAAAGTTTTTTGATGATGGCAGCTAGGATCCTTTATATATGCCTCTCCTACCAGCCAGGCCAGGTAAGGGCAAATGAGGCAGCTGGTGGTAGTGGTTATACCCCATTCAACAGAGGAAGAAACAGACCAGCCCTAGACAAAAGTCTTTCCCAGATCGCTCTTGACACTTAGGTCCGCTCTATTACATAAACTGTTTTCTCCTCAGTCAACTGCCTCTCCAACCTCTAGGCAGTTTGCAAATCTCCTCACAGCAGTACAAATCCAGATGGGAATAAAGGGGTATGGGAGCAGGGGCCAAGTGTGCCTGAGCCCCCAGTTTCCCATCTGCCTAATGAGGATGGCTACTCAAATTCAGTGTCTACCCATCTCTGCTGTGAGGGTAAAGCATGAAAGAACATGGTTAAAAAGCATACACTTTAGAAGGTGAGACAGTTAAAACACCAAGGTGTGGAGACCCTCAACTAAGAGGCCATGAACTCAGAGACAGGGCTAGAATGTAAGCCCTTCTCTAACCTAGGCTTCCATAATCACTCCACTCTTTTTTAGATAGGGAGGCCAAAGGCCCAGCTGGATGTTATAGTTGGTGAGCTCTATCAAATCCTAGGGTTTCTGACTGTGTGCTGTTCTCCCAAACCCCACTCCCCCAGTCCTCTCTAGTAGGGCTTCTTTCTCTGTTCATCAGGCAGAAACTCGGCAGGCTGAGGAGGTGTCTCTCCCACATTTGTTGCTATCACTTTCCAGCAGGAAATTGCAGCCTCAGGGTATGATTTAGGACCACTTTCCCAATGACAGCCAGGAAATCTGCCATTAGGAGCAATTCAATGCCCATTTCTTAGTATTCCTTTCTTTAGGAAGCCCCTGCTTTGTGGGGAAGGGAGGTGAGTGAGGGCTGGAGATGGAATATATCTAATCCTAGACTTTGCAATTCTGCCCCCAAGGGGAGGGGGCGGCTCTGGCCTTGGTCAGAATCACTGAACCACAAAATCTCAGAGCTGGAGGAGCCCTGAGAGATCACTTGGTGCAAGTCCATTTCACAGACTCAGTAGAGGGATTTACCCAAAGTCACACAATCCATTCAGTGGCAGAACTGAGACTGACACCTGTTTCCTGACTCCCAGACTAAGCCACTTTCTATTGTACCACACTGTTGCCTGAAACCATTCATAGGTGAAAAAACTGACATTCAGATAGGCTGTCGTTTCTGGACAATCTGGGCTAGGCTTAGCTGGAGAAAGGGAAGTGAGGAAAAGAGATTTGGGCCAGTCTCCACCATGGTTTCCATTCAAGAATATAGCTAGTGCCAAGAATATAGCAGGTGCTAATGGAGTGGGAAACTGCAACAAGGCTGGAGTCTGGGTAGGCATGAGGTGAAGAATGGACCATAGCCCACCTGGGACTAAGATCCCCAAACAGCTGCTGGTCCCTTATCTACAGAGTACAGAGGCTCAGCTGAAGCTCTGGGGTTTCTCCCAACCAGCTAGCCTCTCACATAAGTCAGGAAACTGAGAGGCATGGGTACAAGGATTCAAACTATCTACGCCCAGTTCTGGAGCCCAATAGGCTTAAATGTCTCTTGGCTATTCAGCCCACTGGAGTCTCCTCTGGACCGGGAGAAAGAAGGGGTAGTCAGAGTGTGAGACAGTGTGAGGTGGTAGGTGTGGAGGTGCTGGCCTGGGCATCTGCAAAATTGGATCCTAGTCCCAGCTCTGCCACTGACTTGTAAAGAATCATGGGCCAAAGCCTGTCCACATCTGTGGGCTTGGTTCTATTTGGAGAACTGAGTAGGCTGCACCAGCAATCTCTCAGGACCCTTCCAGCTTGGCTGTTTCATGCCTGGGCACGCCCCTCCCCTGCTCACCTGTCGTAGAAGTCGTCCCGGTAGTAATCATAGTCAAAGCTGTAGCCACTGGGGAAACAAAGGGGAGAGGGCCAGAGCTTAGGGATGGCCACTCAACCCACTCTCCACAGGCCCTCATCTCCAAACACCTCCCCCAGGTCTAGGCTCAGCACACCATCACCACTGTTTACTCCCTCTGTGGAAAGAGGGACTCATTCTACCCAGACAGATAGACAGACAGAGTGCCCCACCTGTATATAGCAGATGCTGCTCTCTTTAGCCCCTTGGGTCTGTTGGGCTTGGGCTCTCCAGCCATGTTGATATCTGTGTGGAGGGAGGAGGAAGAGTTGGAATGCTGGCACAATAGCAGTAAACCCACACATATCACCCTCATGTATGGACTGATGTCATGCATCAGTCCATTTGCTTGCATGATGTATACATGGGTTTTAATCACTGACATGGCCATCAAAGGTCTTTATGCATTTAGTCTTCCAACATTAGACTGATACCTAGATATCACATGGATATGCCTATTTACACATTCATACACACCCAGACACTTAAGTGTATGCTCATAAATGCATTGCTAACACATGTGCATGCTGCATATGCCACACACACACATATTCCCAAGTACAATCATGTAAACACACACATCAGGTACACGAGAACATGTGAAAGATATGCCCTCACAGATATTCACACATCCAGGCCAAAAAAAAAAAAATTACACATAGATAACATAGGTACTCTCAAGTGTACAAAGACTTGTGTTATATTTTTTATATATACATATATATATATATATATATATATAT
>NW_006159579.1:1293081-1296305 GCF_000334495.1 Tupaia belangeri chinensis | reverse complement strand
TTTATATATACATATATATATATATATATATATATATATATAATCAGTTATGTAATATAACATAATATAATATATTACATAACTGCCCATATGCAAATGAGCAAGCGTGCAAGGACATGGACATTCTATCAAACATCTTGATGCCTAGAACTGCTTAGCATGGGGCAGAATCTTAATGAGTACTTGGTAAAGGAATATATGCATGTTATACACTCAAGTATATTCCGACACATACATCATAATAGATACAGAAAGATACGTGTCCACATACTCTCCACATGTCCAGTCATATCCATATACCTTGTATTCAAAAATACATATATAGATATCCCTTCTCAAAGATACACATATACACAGAAGTATGTATACAAATAAACAACATACATACTCCAAGGTCTCCAAGGTAGACTGCCAGCATGGTTATATCACATGCATGTAGTGCCAAGGTATCCACTTTGTCCTTGTGCTCCTAGCCTCTCCTCCCAGCTCTCAGAAAGGGTTCTTACATAAGCCATCTGTAGTCCAATGTAACAGGCTAAGCTAGTCCACTCTATTCCCTTTGGGATGGGGGTCTGCATTTAAGCTTGTCATTAAAAAGCACTTAGAAAGAAGGGACAGTACAGAAGTATCTCCCAGTGGCTTCTAAAATTCTGCTCTAGAGGCATTGACTTTACAACATGTTAAGTTATAAAATCAGTAAAACTAGTAGGGGAAAATGAAGGCTAAGAGGACAGTTCGAAAGTGAAGGACAACAGCTACTCTGGTAAATACTGTAAGAATACTGTAGAGAGAGGCTTAACTTACCCAAGGTTTGCCCAGCTAGCACTCGCCCATTCTCTCCCAGCACAGCTGCCCGGGCATGGCGCTCGTTGGCATACTGAACAAAGGCATAGCCCTTGTGCACAGAGCAGCCGGCTACACGACCATACTTAGAGAAGATGGTCTCCACATCTGACTTCTTCACCACAGTTGTGTTGAGGTTTCCAATGAAGACACGAGAGTTGATGGACTTGGGGTCATTTTTGTTGGTTACATTGCTTGTCTGGATCTTCAAGGACATGTTGACTACCTGAAGAGACAAAACAACCATGAGGCTAGGTCCCTGGGTGGGGCTCAAGGGCTGCCCATGGCCCACATCCTGGCTAAACTAAATTATTTCCTGCCTTTGTACACACTGACTCCTCTACAATATCCAATCTCCCCCCCCCCTTTTTTGCTCCTTGTTAAATTACCAACAGTTGTCATTTCTTGACTACAGACCTCATACCAGGTGCCTCATATATGTTCCTTTACTTTGTCGGAACTCACATGGTAAGTAGAGCCACGATATTTTACAAGAAAGGAATCTCACATTCAGAGATCATAATGTTAGCGAATGGTAGGGCTGGGATTTGGTCTCTGGTCTGCTTGACTCCCAATTCTTTTGAGCCTATCCCTTCTCCTCCTTTAATGCTCATCTCAAATGTCACCCTATTCGGTATAAATGTGAAGATCTTCCAAAGCTTTTTTTCTCCTTTACCTTCAGTACAGAACTATGATAAAGTCACATGATAATTTTAAGTAATGTTTGCTCTGAAAACTGCTTAGTGTGATCCAGATAATGCCTTAGCTATGGCCATCTTTACCAGTACCAGATATTTTGTAAAGGATGTGCTAAATAAGTCTCATTAGACATACACTGCAGGTTAAGGGGGCATACAAAATTAAATCATTCCTAGACCCCACAAAGGAGTATTATAATTACTCATATTTTATCAGAAACCGAGACTCCAGTAAGCTCAGTGACTTTCTAGGAATGGGCATTCAAACCCAGGTCAGTCAGTCCCTAAAGCCCATCCTTTCTACTTTACTACTCTCCTTCCCAGAGCTAAAGCCAATTTAAACACTACAGTAGGTTAGCATGTTAATCTGAGAGTGTTTTTATTAAATTAATTTTTTTTAAGAGAGAGATTTTTGCTATAGGATGTGTGTACTTGCCAGAGAGACAGAAAAGAAGAAATCACTCCCAGGGGAGATGGCCACACTGCAATCCCTTCTCCTCTATTCTTCTCTCAGGATTTTGGGCACCTGCAAACATGTGCTGGCCTGGGTCTTAAGCCACTCGGTCCGGGACTCAAACCATGGCTGACTATGTGGGAGTCCAGTAATGTAACCACACAATCTGCTAGTTCCATTAATAAATTAATTTTTTTTAATTTATTTTATATATTCACTCACTGTATATCACTTGGCAATAAATTAATTTTTAAAAGCTACTAATTTTTATAGAGCCATTCAAATTTTGTTCTGTTGTCTTAGGAGGTACAACTACTCTGTGCTCTCTACACACTGGTGATGTCTCTTACTGCAAAGTACTATATAATCTTTCCTGCCCCCTCCCTGGCAGGTGACGCCTGGTTACTGACTCCGAGGGGAAGGGGAGAGGTAGCTCACTCTCAGTAGGAAGGGCCTAAAGGTGGTCTTTTGCTCACTGGCATGGGTTGGTACAACTCTCTTTTGGCTTTTCTCAGATCCTACTCTAGAGCCATTTTGAAGGTGCTAATGGTACCAAATAGCATGTACAAAACTCTCATCAGCCTACCTGCCTATTTAGAGAAGGGAAATCTTTATCTTTTGTTCCACTAGGGTAAAAGATCCATTTTTCCTAAATTCTCCACCCTGGAAGATGGCACATTCTGACCAGCAGGTGGCAAGGTTTACAAGGAAATCATAATCTGGACCTGGAAAACAGGATTCTGAGAAAGAAATAGCTTCTATGCCTGAGTGTATTGAAAGCCCAATGAATAATACACTGAGGTCAGGTGTGCACCACTCTGAGTAAGGAAGGGAGCTGAGAGAGTGCCATCACTGCTGCCGATGAAGTGGTTGGTGACTAAGATGGGATAGGCTCTTGTTACTCAGTTTACCTTTGCTTCTAATCATTGACTTATCTTAAGCAGTGAGGAGCACAAATAGGATAAAGCCATGAAAACACCTACTATACTGCCAGGATGTTCAATGCATGTTGCCCCTTGGGCTTCCTGTCCTTCACCTCCTACAGTCCCTCTCCTACCTGGATAACCAACCATAGGGATATAAGAAATTTATGTGGCTCCTCTGTGAGCATTAGATGATTCTCTCCTGGGTGGTTCAGTTCAAAGCTATGAAGTTCTGCCCAGGGAAATGTCGCCTGCTTTGTCTGAAGGAAGCCAACCAGGAGTGGGGGGGGGGGGGGGGTGGGGGGT
>NW_006159579.1:1272302-1292995 GCF_000334495.1 Tupaia belangeri chinensis | reverse complement strand
GGGGGGGGGGGGGGGTGTGGTTATGAGGTGAGACAGAAAGAGAGGGAATGATGATGGTTCAGAGCTCTGCTGACCACTGGTCCTGCCTCTGACCTGGCAGGGACATGACAGCTGTGGGTTCCCTCAGACCTCCGCCAGGATCCTCTACCACCACTGAGCAGGAAGCATCTGCTGCACAGCTGTGAGTGGAGAGATCAGCACTTACTCCTTGGCTGGTGAGCAAAGTCCTTCAGGTTTGGCCCTACCGTGTCTTTTCTCTTACTTCTTGAGGTCTGGGACAATACAAACTGTGAAGCCTTTTACAACATCTAGTGATTACCCTGACCATGAGCATGTCTCTGTTCTACTAAAAATGCCATTTGTGGGCCTATTCTGGATGAGGATTAAGGTCAGTCTGGAGCACATTCTTTACAATGCTAACACAGACAGGCAGATACCATGTCACGTGAAGTTCAGTTTTCTGGTAAGTATAGAATAGAGACAGGAAATACATATATGTGGCTGCTCTGGATGAGGAATATTTAGGGCCAAGTAGCAATACTCACTTGGAGCATTTTCTAGGTATACACTCCCTGAACTCCCAGTCTAAACCATCACCAATCTGCTTTTAAAGTCTGCATAATCCTTTAGAGGGGAGGCTGTGCTGCTGTTGTGTAGAGTCCCTAGAGTCAAGGGCACAGGTCTCTATGCCCTATGCATAGGAAAGGCTTGAGTGTCCACACACATGTCCATAAGGCTCCCTAAGGAATAGGGCAGGAAATGAAAAGGAGACAGACCCTGCCTTGTTCTGGTACAAGAAATCTAAATTCAGACTTTCTCTTTCAGATTGATATGAACACCACAATCTGTTAGCTTTCAACTATCTAGACATCTGACACATGGGTCTTCATTGGTACTCTTACTATGCCATGCAAATGTTAAGCAGCAGGATGACAAAGCCTGGGCTACAGTAGGTGTTCAATAAACATTAGCAGAGAATGGTAAAGTTATGTCTCAGGTGGCAATAACAAGGGCTTGCTGGGGCCTGACACAAGTGGCAGGGATAACTAGAAGTCTCAGGCACCTTTTTCTAATCTCTGACCTAAACACCCACCTCTGCAGACCAAATATCCTCAACTCACCTCCTTTCTCCCCAGCCTCCCCCCGCACACACACTACATTCTCTCTATGCTCTTCAAGGCTTCCCCCAGCTTAGACTGGGAGCCCTAGAAAATATTGACATCCTAGTCAGCAGATGCTACTTGACTTGATAAGCTATTTCCCCCTATGGGCCAAGCTCTGCCTAACAGATTAGCTGTGTAATTGAGAGCAAGGTGTCTGCAGCCCCCAGAGGTTCCATGCTTAGCAATGAGGTGAGGAGAGGTGGTTAGAGGGATTGTTCTTGAAGAGGAGGGAAGAGGACAAGCTTGGTTTCTAGAGACTTCTACAATGTCAAATTAGCAGGGACCTGCGTGAGGATGGAGGTTCTAAACTCTGAGGGCCAGTGGGAAGGGAGTTGAGTAGCAGAATCCCATGGGTTCACTGATGCTAACTCCAAGGTCCTTATATTCCATTTTTCCTTTTGAGGTGCTGAGAGGCAGGTAGCTAGGACAGTGAGGGGCTAAGAGAGGACACAGCATCTACAAAATTACTATGTTTGGGAAAGCTGGGGGCAAGCTCCCAAATAAAGCATTCACCTTTACCTGCTGGAGAAATGATTGCTGCACAAAAGCTGGGTTCTAAAACTAATTAAAACCCACCAGGGACACAGGCTTTGAAGTGTAATTTTCAGCTTAAAGGGATGAGCCTGCTGCTCCAGGCTAGTGAAAACAGAAGAAATTCAGCAAAAACAAATAGTTTTTCTCACTGAAACATTTCAGATGGAAATTGTGTTTTGGAACATAAGACCAAACCCAAATATGCACAAAAATGCAGGGCTCTGGAAATGTAGAAAAGCCCTAAAAGGTACTTCCATCTCTGCACTTTAGCTGAATGAGACCCCCCCAAAAGACAAGCACAGAAAGAATAGCTTCTAATTACTGAGAGTCTAAAGTGTCTGAGACTACATACCTCACGTTATACTTAATCCTTTTAACACACTGTGTGGTGGTATTTTAGATAGGGAAACTCACAAAGACTCAGAGAAACAAACCAATTGGTTAACAAAGCCAAAATTAGGACCCAAGCCTGTCTGACTCCAAGAAATGGGAATCTGCAGGGACAAGATTGTGTATGTGTAGAGATGTTTTGGGTGCCATTTCTGTGACAAGAATATGTTACCCTGAATTAGCCACAGATCTCTTCCTCGGTCGTTGCTCTTCCCTTTTTCTACTATTATTCCTCATATTTGCATAATATTTTAGTGAAAAAAGCTAGACTATATCTGCTATGTCTGAATATATCCCCTTTATATGGAAAGCTAGTCCCCAAAGTGACTGTACTAGGAAGTGGGGAATCTAGGAGTTAATTAGGTTAAGAAGGCAGGGTCCTCAAGAATAGGTTTAGTAGGCCAGCAGGTGGCATAGTGGTTAAGGTACTGAACTCCCATAAGGTCAAGGTTAAGTCAGGGACCTCAAAGCTTGCTTTCTCACTTTCTCTCCCTCCCTCCTTTCCTCCCTCCCTCTCTATGGTAAGTGCACATGCCCTATCGCAAATTTTAAAAAATAATAAAAAATAAATAAAAATTAAAATAATTCCTTGTTTAAGAAAAATAGGGTTAGTGCCCTTAGGAAAGACAGGAAGAGAGACACTGTCAATCAGTCAGTCCAGAGAGCTGCCTTGTTCCCTCTACCATGAAGACAAAGTTAAAAACAAAAACAAAAAATACCAGCTTATCCATGAACCAGAAAGGAGGCCATCAGACACCAAATTGGCTGCTGCCTTATCTTGGACTTCCCAGCCAGAACTATAAGAAACAAACTTCTGTTGTTTATAAACACCCATATAAACTACCTGGTTTATGGTATTTTGCTATAGCAGCCTGAACAAACCAAAACAAAATCCTTTATATCTTGACATTATGAGTCCCATTTTACAGATGAAGGAAAAAAAGCTGAGGATTGGCAAAAAGTGACTTGCTTAAGGTCAAACTGCTAGTGAGGGGACTGGGATTGCTAGGAGACTTGAATTCAGGTTTTTTGTTCAACATTCTACATCCAGTCTTTATTTTTTTTAAAGTTTATTTTATTGATGATGACATATGCATACTCATCAGAGAGAAACACTCTCAATAGGGTCTTGTCGCGGAACCAGCAGTTAGCGTGATGGCTATGTCGCTGGACTCCCATGTAGTCGACCGCGGTTCACGTTCCAGACCTGGTGGCTTAAAACTCACGCCGGGTGTGTGTGTGTGTGCGTGGCCAAGATCCCAAGAGGAGAATGGAGGAGAAGGGATTGTGGCGTGGCCATCCCCCCTGGGGGGTGATTTCTTGCTTTCTGTCTCTCTCTGTCTGTCTGGCGAGCGCACACACCCTATAGCAAAAACCTCTTAAAAAATAAAAAATAGGGTCTTGTCACACCTAATCCCCTTTCCTCAGCCCTTTATTTAGTTTGGCTGAAATCTAGGTATGCATGTGTTGGATCTGCCCCTGAATGGCCTGTAGGTAATTTCCTGTCAGAAAATAGGAGATGGTTAAAATGACTTTTGGTCAGAATCCACGGGCCAGAGCCCTCCTTACTGGCTGCCAATACCCATAGATGGGCCCAACAGGGTCACAATGGAAAGTAAGCTAACCAAAGTATCTGCCATTTTTGTGACTCTGTCTCTCTACCCTGCCACGTCTCCTTGATAGGGTGGGCTGAAGCACCTCTAGCTTCAGACCCCTGGGCACGCTTTCTCTATAAACTTTTCTTTTTCTCTTGAGATGACTGCTTCCTGAGTCTTCCTCTCTACCGTGGCATATGCACACTTGGCATGTATGCACACTTGGCATGTTTTCAGGCCAACCTGAAGATCTTAACCTGTGGTTGGCCACATAGCCTTCAGAACTATAGTTTGGTTTGCTATGGATTTGTGCTTCCAGATCAGGCTTACATGTTACTTTTTGTTTTGTTTTGTTGTTTTGGCCATAGGGTACATGCGCATACCAGAGACTAGAAAGAGAAAAAGTAAGGAATAGCCCCCCCATGGGGATGGCTACAATCCCTTCCTCCTCCATTCTCTTCTAGGGATTTTGAGCATGCACACACCAATGCCTGGCATGACTGTCAAGTCTCTGGATATGGGACTTGAACCATGGTTCCCCTTGTGGGAGTCCACTGCTTTAACCACCATGCCACCACAGGGCCTCCATGTTACTATCGTAACAAGTATCCTAAACCTCTGCCATTTCACCCTCATGCCCCTGTCTATGAGACTGAGTCTAATCTTCTGCATGATCTCTCAGGCACTCAACCATCCCCAACTCTGTAAATCCTCCCCAGCACTGGAAACGCTCATTTTCAAAGAAGGAATTACTGCTCTTGGTCTTGATGCTCCAGTGCTATATAGAGCCTCTGTCTTGACCAGTGAAGCTGGACACCTCTGGCCTTACTCTACTGCATAGGGATGAGAGTCACAGCAGCCTCTGGCTCACTCTCTGCCTTTAGATAACCCTGGAGACATCTAGAGGATTTAGAAGGAAAACAGTTATCAGTTGATGGGGAGACTATTTCTGGAAAAAGCCAAGCAATTAGAATGATCAGTGTCCAGGGCCTCCTTAGTCCAAAGGCTGCTGGTTACCAGGCAGCAAGGGATGACAGAACATCTATTAATCTCATTAAACCTGCCAGACTCCAGCTCATTAGAACTGCCCAAATGATTATTACCGGCCAGATAGGACTACTTTCCTAAGGAGTGCTCTTTAGTTCCTGATGATTCCCATACCCATGGGAAACCTCACTTCCCAGCATGGTGAACACTGAGGGCTCCTGGATGAAAGTGTAAGGGGTACAGGTTACAAGTCAGAAGCCTCGGCCTTTGTGCTGCTGCCTTTTATGTGACCTGCAACAAGTCATGTTCTTTCTCTGGGCCTTATCATCTCTATTCCAGAACAGAAATAATGTTTTCCCCAATTACTTTTCATATCTAAAACGAGAATCAAATAGGTTAATCAATATGAAAATGCTCTGATACAGGATTATACCTGGGGGGGGTTATGAGGTGAGACAGAAAGAGAGGGAATGATGATGGTTCAGAGCTCTGCTGACCACTGGTCCTGCCTCTGACCTGGCAGGGACATGACAGCTGTGGGTTCCCTCAGACCTCCGCCAGGATCCTCTACCACCACTGAGCAGGAAGCATCTGCTGCACAGCTGTGAGTGGAGAGATCAGCACTTACTCCTTGGCTGGTGAGCAAAGTCCTTCAGGTTTGGCCCTACCGTGTCTTTTCTCTTACTTCTTGAGGTCTGGGACAATACAAACTGTGAAGCCTTTTACAACATCTAGTGATTACCCTGACCATGAGCATGTCTCTGTTCTACTAAAAATGCCATTTGTGGGCCTATTCTGGATGAGGATTAAGGTCAGTCTGGAGCACATTCTTTACAATGCTAACACAGACAGGCAGATACCATGTCACGTGAAGTTCAGTTTTCTGGTAAGTATAGAATAGAGACAGGAAATACATATATGTGGCTGCTCTGGATGAGGAATATTTAGGGCCAAGTAGCAATACTCACTTGGAGCATTTTCTAGGTATACACTCCCTGAACTCCCAGTCTAAACCATCACCAATCTGCTTTTAAAGTCTGCATAATCCTTTAGAGGGGAGGCTGTGCTGCTATTGTGTAGAGTCCCTAGAGTCAAGGGCACAGGTCTCTATGCCCTATGCATAGGAAAGGCTTGAGTGTCCACACACATGTCCATAAGGCTCCCTAAGGAATAGGGCAGGAAATGAAAAGGAGACAGACCCTGCCTTGTTCTGGTACAAGAAATCTAAATTCAGACTTTCTCTTTCAGATTGATATGAACACCACAATCTGTTAGCTTTCAACTATCTAGACATCTGACACATGGGTCTTCATTGGTACTCTTACTATGCCATGCAAATGTTAAGCAGCAGGATGACAAAGCCTGGGCTACAGTAGGTGTTCAATAAACATTAGCAGAGAATGGTAAAGTTATGTCTCAGGTGGCAATAACAAGGGCTTGCTGGGGCCTGACACAAGTGGCAGGGATAACTAGAAGTCTCAGGCACCTTTTTCTAATCTCTGACCTAAACACCCACCTCTGCAGACCAAATATCCTCAACTCACCTCCTTTCTCCCCAGCCTCCCCCCGCACACACACTACATTCTCTCTATGCTCTTCAAGGCTTCCCCCAGCTTAGACTGGGAGCCCTAGAAAATATTGACATCCTAGTCAGCAGATGCTACTTGACTTGATAAGCTATTTCCCCCTATGGGCCAAGCTCTGCCTAACAGATTAGCTGTGTAATTGAGAGCAAGGTGTCTGCAGCCCCCAGAGGTTCCATGCTTAGCAATGAGGTGAGGAGAGGTGGTTAGAGGGATTGTTCTTGAAGAGGAGGGAAGAGGACAAGCTTGGTTTCTAGAGACTTCTACAATGTCAAATTAGCAGGGACCTGCGTGAGGATGGAGGTTCTAAACTCTGAGGGCCAGTGGGAAGGGAGTTGAGTAGCAGAATCCCATGGGTTCACTGATGCTAACTCCAAGGTCCTTATATTCCATTTTTCCTTTTGAGGTGCTGAGAGGCAGGTAGCTAGGACAGTGAGGGGCTAAGAGAGGACACAGCATCTACAAAATTACTATGTTTGGGAAAGCTGGGGGCAAGCTCCCAAATAAAGCATTCACCTTTACCTGCTGGAGAAATGATTGCTGCACAAAAGCTGGGTTCTAAAACTAATTAAAACCCACCAGGGACACAGGCTTTGAAGTGTAATTTTCAGCTTAAAGGGATGAGCCTGCTGCTCCAGGCTAGTGAAAACAGAAGAAATTCAGCAAAAACAAATAGTTTTTCTCACTGAAACATTTCAGATGGAAATTGTGTTTTGGAACATAAGACCAAACCCAAATATGCACAAAAATGCAGGGCTCTGGAAATGTAGAAAAGCCCTAAAAGGTACTTCCATCTCTGCACTTTAGCTGAATGAGACCCCCCCAAAAGACAAGCACAGAAAGAATAGCTTCTAATTACTGAGAGTCTAAAGTGTCTGAGACTACATACCTCACGTTATACTTAATCCTTTTAACACACTGTGTGGTGGTATTTTAGATAGGGAAACTCACAAAGACTCAGAGAAACAAACCAATTGGTTAACAAAGCCAAAATTAGGACCCAAGCCTGTCTGACTCCAAGAAATGGGAATCTGCAGGGACAAGATTGTGTATGTGTAGAGATGTTTTGGGTGCCATTTCTGTGACAAGAATATGTTACCCTGAATTAGCCACAGATCTCTTCCTCGGTCGTTGCTCTTCCCTTTTTCTACTATTATTCCTCATATTTGCATAATATTTTAGTGAAAAAAGCTAGACTATATCTGCTATGTCTGAATATATCCCCTTTATATGGAAAGCTAGTCCCCAAAGTGACTGTACTAGGAAGTGGGGATTCTAGGAGGTTATTAGGTTAAGAAGGCAGGGTCCTCAAGAATAGGTTTAGTAGGCCAGCAGGTGGCATAGTGGTTAAGGTACTGAACTCCCATAAGGTCAAGGTTAAGTCAGGGACCTCAAAGCTTGCTTTCTCACTTTCTCTCCCTCCCTCCTTTCCTCCCTCCCTCTCTATGGTAAGTGCACATGCCCTATCGCAAATTTTAAAAAATAATAAAAAATAAATAAAAATTAAAATAATTCCTTGTTTAAGAAAAATAGGGTTAGTGACCTTAGGAAAGACAGGAAGAGAGACACTGTCAATCAGTCAGTCCAGAGAGCTGCCTTGTTCCCTCTACCATGAAGACAAAGTTAAAAACAAAAACAAAAAATACCAGCTTATCCATGAACCAGAAAGGAGGCCATCAGACACCAAATTGGCTGCTGCCTTATCTTGGACTTCCCAGCCAGAACTATAAGAAACAAACTTCTGTTGTTTATAAACACCCATATAAACTACCTGGTTTATGGTATTTTGCTATAGCAGCCTGAACAAACCAAAACAAAATCCTTTATATCTTGACATTATGAGTCCCATTTTACAGATGAAGGAAAAAAAGCTGAGGATTGGCAAAAAGTGACTTGCTTAAGGTCAAACTGCTAGTGAGGGGACTGGGATTGCTAGGAGACTTGAATTCAGGTTTTTTGTTCAACATTCTACATCCAGTCTTTATTTTTTTTAAAGTTTATTTTATTGATGATGACATATGCATACTCATCAGAGAGAAACACTCTCAATAGGGTCTTGTCGCGGAACCAGCAGTTAGCGTGATGGCTATGTCGCTGGACTCCCATGTAGTCGACCGCGGTTCACGTTCCAGACCTGGTGGCTTAAAACTCACGCCGGGTGTGTGTGTGTGTGCGTGGCCAAGATCCCAAGAGGAGAATGGAGGAGAAGGGATTGTGGCGTGGCCATCCCCCCTGGGGGGTGATTTCTTGCTTTCTGTCTCTCTCTGTCTGTCTGGCGAGCGCACACACCCTATAGCAAAAACCTCTTAAAAAATAAAAAATAGGGTCTTGTCACACCTAATCCCCTTTCCTCAGCCCTTTATTTAGTTTGGCTGAAATCTAGGTATGCATGTGTTGGATCTGCCCCTGAATGGCCTGTAGGTAATTTCCTGTCAGAAAATAGGAGATGGTTAAAATGACTTTTGGTCAGAATCCACGGGCCAGAGCCCTCCTTACTGGCTGCCAATACCCATAGATGGGCCCAACAGGGTCACAATGGAAAGTAAGCTAACCAAAGTATCTGCCATTTTTGTGACTCTGTCTCTCTACCCTGCCACGTCTCCTTGATAGGGTGGGCTGAAGCACCTCTAGCTTCAGACCCCTGGGCACGCTTTCTCTATAAACTTTTCTTTTTCTCTTGAGATGACTGCTTCCTGAGTCTTCCTCTCTACCGTGGCATATGCACACTTGGCATGTATGCACACTTGGCATGTTTTCAGGCCAACCTGAAGATCTTAACCTGTGGTTGGCCACATAGCCTTCAGAACTATAGTTTGGTTTGCTATGGATTTGTGCTTCCAGATCAGGCTTACATGTTACTTTTTGTTTTGTTTTGTTGTTTTGGCCATAGGGTACATGCGCATACCAGAGACTAGAAAGAGAAAAAGTAAGGAATAGCCCCCCCATGGGGATGGCTACAATCCCTTCCTCCTCCATTCTCTTCTAGGGATTTTGAGCATGCACACACCAATGCCTGGCATGACTGTCAAGTCTCTGGATATGGGACTTGAACCATGGTTCCCCTTGTGGGAGTCCACTGCTTTAACCACCATGCCACCACAGGGCCTCCATGTTACTATCGTAACAAGTATCCTAAACCTCTGCCATTTCACCCTCATGCCCCTGTCTATGAGACTGAGTCTAATCTTCTGCATGATCTCTCAGGCACTCAACCATCCCCAACTCTGTAAATCCTCCCCAGCACTGGAAACGCTCATTTTCAAAGAAGGAATTACTGCTCTTGGTCTTGATGCTCCAGTGCTATATAGAGCCTCTGTCTTGACCAGTGAAGCTGGACACCTCTGGCCTTACTCTACTGCATAGGGATGAGAGTCACAGCAGCCTCTGGCTCACTCTCTGCCTTTAGATAACCCTGGAGACATCTAGAGGATTTAGAAGGAAAACAGTTATCAGTTGATGGGGAGACTATTTCTGGAAAAAGCCAAGCAATTAGAATGATCAGTGTCCAGGGCCTCCTTAGTCCAAAGGCTGCTGGTTACCAGGCAGCAAGGGATGACAGAACATCTATTAATCTCATTAAACCTGCCAGACTCCAGCTCATTAGAACTGCCCAAATGATTATTACCGGCCAGATAGGACTACTTTCCTAAGGAGTGCTCTTTAGTTCCTGATGATTCCCATACCCATGGGAAACCTCACTTCCCAGCATGGTGAACACTGAGGGCTCCTGGATGAAAGTGTAAGGGGTACAGGTTACAAGTCAGAAGCCTCGGCCTTTGTGCTGCTGCCTTTTATGTGACCTGCAACAAGTCATGTTCTTTCTCTGGGCCTTATCATCTCTATTCCAGAACAGAAATAATGTTTTCCCCAATTACTTTTCATATCTAAAACGAGAATCAAATAGGTTAATCAATATGAAAATGCTCTGATACAGGATTATACCTATTTCTGTATTTACTCAGCTCCTACTCCCTTCACTTATTCAACATACATTTCTTGAATATTCTTTGTTCTGGCTCTATGGAGATGCTGGGCAACAGTGCTCACAGGCTAGTGCTCTACTTGCTTTTTTTTTTTGAGAGATTTTCACTGTAGGGCACGTGCGCTCGCCAGACAGACAGAGAGAGGCATAGAGACAGAAAGCGAGAAATCACCCCCCAGGGGGGATGGTCACGCCGCAATCCCTTCTCCTCCATTCTCCTCTCGGGATCTTGGGCATGCACGCACACGCGCCCGGCGTGAGTTTTAAGCCCCCGGGTCCGGGACACGAACCACGGTCGACTACGCGGGAGTCCAGCGACATAGCCATTACGCTAACTGCTGGTTCCCTCTACTTGCTTTTTAAGAAGCCCTCTCTCCATGAATCTTTCCCACCTACTGTTTGTTAAAAATGAAGGAAAAATGCACATGAAAGCAAAAATAGCTCTGAAGTCAGACAAGACTGAGTTCTAATCTCATCCCTTCTACTTGGGAGCCATAACCTTTGCCATGTTCCTTAACCTCACTGGGCCTCAGAAAGATGGGTGTCATTCCAACCTCCTGAAATTAGGGTAAGGACTTAGAGTAGTATGTATAAAGTGCCCAGTATAAAGGATGACACCAGTAGGTACTTAATTAGGAAAGCAAATGTATCTAGCCTGGCATTCTAGGTTCACCATGTTCCATATTTCACTCCTCCCATGCCCGTTAAAGCACTATTGAATAGGGCTGAGAGAGGAAAGAACACTAGTTTGAAGAATTCTTTACAGGCCTTGTTGGGTCACTCTCACTCCTGCACTCTAACAGGAGGCCTCTAGTCCTACAACATAATATTGGTGTCACATCTGGTAAGCTCAGAAGGACCACCCCAAAACTGAAACAGAAGGAAGGGCTAGGTCTGTCATCTCTCCACAATTTGGTCTGGGTATAAACCCTACATTCCCTGCATCTTGCTCACCAAGTCTGTTCTGGGCTGTGGTCTTAGGCTAAGGCTTAACATCTGCGACAATGCCTCTTTGCTAAGCAGGGAAGGTAACAAGGGATGAGTAGGTTTCAACCTTAGCCCTACAATCTCAAATACTGAGTTAGAGTTAGGGACCAACTGGGGCTTGTCAACCTCTTTGCTTTTGCCAAAGAAGTCATCTAAACACCTATCTATCCATCCAATCATAATAATAAATATTCAAATACTGAGCTAACTATAGCCAGGTATTAACAAATGAATTATCCATTAATTCATCCAACAACTTCTCTAGTACTTGATCTCAAGCAATTTCCAGTCCAGCAGGGGATATTCACCATAGCCACAAAGCACATGTGCTCTGATGGACCCCAGTACCATGGAAGCAGCCCACGCAAAGTAGTCTTGAGAGTACAGAGAAGGAGTAGGAACATCATAAAGAGCTCTATCAAAAGGGAGTGTGTTTGGGACCAGCAGTTGGAGTAATGGCTATGTCACTGGACTCCCATGTAGTCGACTGTGGTTCGAGTCCCAGACCTGGTGGCTTAAACTCATGCGGGTGAATGTGCATGCGTGCGTGCCCAAGATCCCGAGAGGAGAATGGAAAAAGAAAAGAAAAGAAAAGAAAAGAAAAGAAAAGAAAAGAAAAGAAAAGAAAAGAAAAGAAAAGAAAAGAAAAGAAAAGAAAAGAAAAGAAAAGAAAAGAAAAGAAAAGAAAAGAAAAGAAAAGAAAAGAAAAGAAAAGAAAAGAAAAGAAAAGAAAAGAAAAGAAAAGAAAAGAAAAGAAAAGAAAAGAAAAGAAAAGAAAAGAAAAGAAAAGAAAAGAAAAGAAAAGAAAAAACAGAGTGTGTTTAAGATGAATTCCCATTGGGTGGTCAGCAGGGAGTGACTATGCCTGGCAGGAGGAAATGCAAAGATAATATATAAAAATACGTTCTTTTCGGGGTCGGCAGGTGGCATGGTGGTTGGGGATGCTGGACTCCCACATGGCTGACTGCGGTTCGAGTCTCGGACCTGGCGGCTTGCTTTCTCACTCTCTCTCGCTCACTCTGTCTCTCCCTGGTCAAATTAAAATAAATAAATAATTAACTAATGAAATACAGTAATTCTTATTAAAAAAAAAAAAACACGTTCTTTTCTCCCTTCTGGTTCCCCCTGTTCTCCTCTTCTTCCTATAAGTAGGGTTGGAAAGAGACGTTTGAATTAGGAGAATGCTCTCTGTGTATCCATGTGATAGATGAATACTTGTTCTTGTCTTTTTCTTTAGTTGCCAGAGGTCACATGTGCTTGCCAGGGAGAGACAGAGAGAAGGAGAAAACAGCCCCCAGTGGTATGTGGTAACACTATAATCCCTTCTCCTCTACTTCTCCATCCTGTCAGGATTTTGGGGAAGCATACACATGTCCAACATGTTTTATAAGGTGCTGGGTTCAAAGTTTAAACCATGCAGTCTGTCATGTGTGTCAAGCTTTCAGGTGTAATCATTTATAATCCTGATCACAATCTAATGAGGTAAATAGTATCTTCATTCTACCAATAAAGAAAATGAGGCATAGAAGGGACCAGCAGTTAGCGTAATGGCTATATTGCTGAACTCCCATGTAGTCGACCACAGTTCAAGTCCTGGATCCGGTGGCTTAAACTCACGCCGGCTGTGTGTGTGTGTGCATGCCCAAGATCCCGAGAGGAGAATGGAAGAGAAGGGATTGTGGCATGGCCACACCTCTTGGGGTGGGTTGGGGGAGTGATTTCTTGCTTTCTGTGTCTCTCTGTCTTTCTGGCGAGCGCATGTGCCCTATAGCAAAAACCTCTAAAAAATAAATAAATAAAATTTTAAAAAAGAAACAGGCTCAAGGAGAGCTTTAAAAATTTATCTACAGTCATAAATGGCATGATTAGGATTGAAGACCCCAGGTCTTCAATCTGATTCGAGAGCCTGGGCCTTTCCAGATTACTCCCACTAACTAGATTACTCCCACTAACTCCCATACACTGAAGAGTGGTCCTGGCTTGCCCGCTTATGTGCCATAGTCTTGAGTTTTGGACCATGTGATCACAAATGGCCCTTACAGGGCAAACACATGATCATGATAATCAACACAACTGCTAAGCACTTACTACATGCTAGGAACTACACTAAGCCTTCTGCTATGAGACAAGTGATGATATGTGTGTGACCATTTCTACTATGAGCCAAGTGATGATATGTGTTGTTACCATTTTACAGATGTGTAATCTAAGCCTTGGAACTTAACTCCTATTCAAACTAGGTAACAGTGAGGCTAGCATGAATCTGTGTTGAGACCAGAGCTAGTCCCCTTAACCTTGATCCAGAATGGCTTTAGTGCTAGGTGGGCTCTCTACCTTCCTGGAGGTCAGCTTCTTCCTCTACTTCTTAACACTTTCTGATCCTTATGGCACAAACTCATAGGGTTTGTGTTTTGAGGGCACATATTCAAGTACAAGAGCCAATCAGCACTTACTGTGAGCAGAAAGGATGGTGCCCACCCCCTTCTCAAACCTTAAGGGGCTGGTTCCTCACAGTGATAATGTGGCAAGATTAGTCGCTGCTTGCTGTTGGTTGATTATAGCTATTCTTTTCTGTAAATGAAGTTTAAAAGTCATCAAAGGGTTTGTCAGCTGTGACTTATGAGCCTCTTTCCTGCAGGGAAGTTGGGCAGTGATAAATGCCCCCTCATTCCGCCATCCATTACAAGTCGGAAGATGCCATGTTCCAATTACTGGAGACCCTGATGGAGCTCCTGGAAAACCCTGCTCCAGGCTGTAGCTATTACTCAGGCCTGGCAGGGCAGCAACAGAGCTGCCCTAGGCCCAAGGCCCTTTTGAGTAGGAATGGGGTGAGAGTGTTTTCCTAAGTTTATGAGCCAATCCCTTTCACCCTTTAACTTGTGTTATCCCTAGTGGCTTATCCTAGACACATTTCATAAGTAAGTATAAACATGGGCACCAGGTGGGCTGTCTCAGAGTACCATAAGACAAACAGACCTGAGGAAATAAGGTCGTACTGCCAGGTAAAGTAGGTGGGGAATATGATGCTCAGGAGAGGGCAGTGGGTAAAATATCTCAGATGTTCAGAGAAAGTATAGACTGGAAAAATCCTTAGAGAACCTCAAAGGTAACCAATGGCCTCAGTACTCAGTACTCATTATATTGTCAGGCCCTGTCTAGCTAGAGACCAAAAAATGAATAAAATATAGTCCCTGCTATTGCAGGTAGATGAGAAAATTAAGTTCCAGAGAAAGAAAAGTACCCAGGGTTACAAAATAAGTTAGGCTCAGTGATAGAATTAGAAAGAAGATCTCTACCTTAACGTTACAGAGAAAGTGAAGTGACAAGAGAGCCTTCCTACAGGCCAGGCATTTCATATGGAACACAGCAGAGCATCCATTCAAATCCCATCTACTTGGTTACTACATATTTGACTTCTGGAAAGTCCCATAATCTATCCAAAGTCTCAGGAAAATGGAGATGATCATAAAATTGACTCAAAATTATGGTAAAGATGAAATGAAACAGGGCCAGCCACTCTGGTGCAGTAGTAACACAACTACCTTGCAAGGCTGTAGGCAATATATATGACCAACTGCAGGTTTAAATTAATCCCTGGGTCAGCTTGAAAGATACGCCAGACACCTACATGGATGACCAAAATCCTGAGGAGTTACTGTACACCTGAAATGACTAGCTGCAGAGATTAACTGCCCTTTAACAGTATATCTTGAATCTTCCAGGGTCATGACCAATTTTCATCAGTATACAAAACTTCTTTTTGCTCTAGTTGCACTTAAGTAGCATTCATTGTTTCAGCACAACCTAGAGCTGAGTGGGTCATAAAACACAGTGTAGAGACGGGTACAAATTACTGCAAGCAGCATTTAAACATGTGGCCTGACATCAAGCAGAAGTCAAAGACTAAATCTTTACCCCCATGTAAGAGGCCATGGAAAATGGTCAATAATCTGAAGCAAAAAGGCTTTCATCCAGGACTAGCAGATAGCATAATGGTTATGTCGCTAGACTCCTGCATTGCTGACCATGGTTTGAGTCTTGGACCCAAAGGCTTTTGAAATTCAAGCCAGGTGCATGTGCATGTGTGCCCCACATCCCAAGAGGAGAATGGAGGAAAAGGGACTGCAGTGTGGCCATCCCCCCTGGGGAGGTGATTTCTCACTTTCTGTCTATCTCTCCAGAGAGTGTGTGCGCTCTATAGCAAAAAATCTCTCCTAAAGAAAAAAAAAGTTCTCATTACACTACTGAATTAGCTGTGTAACCTGACCTTCATGAAGTGCTGAAGTTCTTTGTGTTTTAGTTACCTTAACTGTAAAATGGGGACAGCAATACCTATCTCTAATTATTTATTTACATAAGTACTCAGAATAGTGTCTGGTGCATCAGAATGCATGCAAATATCAGCTCCTGCTGTTGGTATTACTGTTTTTGTTAGAACCTGTAAGAACTTCTCCTTATGAGTATGAAAAGGGTGAGTTCTACTGTAACATTAACCTAAAGATGAATTGTGATCAAGGAATGAATAGTATCACTGCAGATGCAATAAAAATCTCTTCAAGTGTGTTGCCAAAATTCTAATATTTGGAAATGTGCCTTGAACATAAAAGAATCACAGGAATAGACACTCATTAAGTGTTGAAAGAATAAATAAATGGATATCTAGAGTAAAACAGCCTTGTAGTCCATAAAGAATATAACTTGAGAAAGGAGCAATAAGAGGTCCTTAGCCAAAGGTTCCCAGAAAGGTCTCCTTGTACCCTGAGGACCCAGAATGCAGACTGGGCTTCCCTACTGGGGTAAAGGGATGCAGAAACTGATACTAGAAGAAATCCCAACTTTCATATTATTCCATGTTTCTGATGGAACTTCCATTCTGTGGTTGCTCTTTTCTGAGTAAAAGTGCAGAAGATTATGCTATGGTAGTATAGGTGTTCCCACTTCCCAGTCTGTATTAGAGGAAGTAAGGGGCTCTCTGAGAACAGAGAAAGACCTAACCCTTCCCCATAACATGTTGAGTCCCAAGTTAAAAAGTAGTAAGGGCTTATTAACCTTGATTCCCCTTTGCCTATGGGGTCCTGAGGCCTAAGTCCTACCTCTGCTAGCTGTGTGACCCTGGGAAGACACTTCACTTCTCTGAGGTTCAAGTTTCCCCATCTGTGAAATGAGAATACAAATCCCTACTTGTAAGGTTGCTGCAAGGGTCAAAGGAGATAACATGCTGAGATGCTACATAAATGCGGGACAGAATAGTCTCTGTGTGGGTGGGTGTAGGGGGGAGCTGCTATAGGCATTCATTCCTACACAGGCAACCAGGCAGGAAGCCAATCGGCAGGAAGCAGGAACTGGAAGCTGGGGCTGGATGGTGCACAATGTGGCACTGCAGCCAAGTTCCCTGCCCCTCAGGTGTAAGGGCAGTTGATTAAAATCCTTTTATGTGGAATCAGTATTTTTCTTATTACAACAATCCTATTTGAAAACATCGAATGCCACCCCTCACATCCCCACAAAGATTTGCTCCTAAACACAAAATAAGCATTGGCAGGGGCATACGTGTACACACACACACACACACACACAGATATGTAAGATATATACATATAACACACACACAGATATGAAAGATATATACTTATAAGTACTTATGTGTATATATCTTACATATCCATGTCTGTATGTGTATCCCTCCATTTCCTACATTGACACAAGAGAAAGAAAGCTGACCTTTCTTTAGGGTATTGACCCAAACATAACTTAGGGCTGTAAACATCATCCTATAGTGCCAGACATTTGGCCTAAAGGGAACCACCACAAACATTATTAAGCATCTGCCTCTTGTGCGATTAAAGAAGTATGCCCCTGCCACCTTCTGTTTAAGTCTCTTGAGGGACATCCCCTTGCCAAGAATCAAGTTCAAATTCTTTGATGGGGCTTATAATAAGTCCTTTCATAAGTTAAGGCTACCGAATATATATAATAATCCTCTGAGTGGTTGTAAGTCACACTCACATTGTAAATGACTGAGTTGTCCTGAAAGGATGAGTAGTATACTCCTGAGTACAGACCTTTTCTTAGATGAGTCTATGTGAGACAGATATGGGGGTGAGGCATTGTACGGTTCAAGTGAACCTTTCCTTTCAGGGAGCATCTTTTTTTGGGGGAGAGGTTTTTGCTATAGGGTGCGTGTGCTTGCCAGAATGACAGAGACAGAAAGCGAGAAATCACCCCCCCCCAGGGGGCGTAGCCAAGCCACAATCCCTTCTCCTTCATTCTCCTCTCGGGATCTTGGGCACGCATGTGCACGTGCCCAGTGTGAGTTTAAGCCACCAGGTCCAGGACTCAAACTGCGGTCGATTACATGGGAGTCCAGCGACATAGTCATTAAGCCAACTGCTGGTCCCTCAGGGAGCATCTTAGTACTGTCCCTTGTTTTGAGGCTGCCCATCTGAATTCTCTTATTCTCACAGCTGTGGGATCACTAATAAAATTGGCTTAATGACCATAATGTTCATTTGCAGATAATATGGTATAAACTCGCATACTTAAATTCAAGAGGCCCTGCTGTGACGAGCATCAAATAAAAGTCCATCAATGATCCACTACAACTTACCATAAAGACAGCCCGAGACAACAAGCATAACATACCTAATGCCTAACGGACTTCTAAACTAATCAATTCAACTGATCATGACAAAAACAGTATGGTATTTATAGTCTTCCCTCTGTCACTATCCCAAAACCTTTCTTTGACGTGAGGTACCCTCCTCACCTCAAAAAACAAAAAAAACCCAAACAAAAAAAAAAAGAAAAAAAAAAAAAAAAAAAAAGAGGTAAATATTAAGTTTTTACACTGTAATAACTGTTTTGTGTTTTATTTATTTTTTAAACAGAGATTCTTTTGCTATAGGGTACATGTGCTTGCCAGGGACACAGAGAGCGAAAGAGACAGAGAAAGTGAGAAACCACCCCCCAAGGGATGGCCACACCACAATCCCTTCTCCTCCATTCTCTTCATGGGATTTGGGGCACACGTACACACATACTCAATGTATTTCAAGCCACCAATTCCAGTACTTGAACCACAGTCAACTATGTGAAAGCCTAGCACCACAACCACAACTCCACCTGCTTGCCCCTGTAATAAATGGTTTTTTAAAAAGTTTTCCCCAAACTGCAATAGGTGTCTCAGCTGCATGAAAAAGGCCACAGGCTTTGGACAAAGAGACCAACGTTTCCGTTGAAAATCAATCGCTTTTTTACTAGCTGTGTGACCCTGAACATGTTATTAAACTCTCTGAGCCTGAGTACTCTGTCAGCCATATTCTTTTTTTCAACACAAAGAATTATTTACCAAGCTAGACTGATTTAACATCCTAAATATTTTTAGAATGAAGCCCTCTCTTTCCATTCGTTTTACCACTCTTTAAATTCACACTCCACTGTCACTAGAGTAATATCACCACATTGTTTCTTTGCTTAAAACTAAAATTAGTACCAGAGGTTTGCTTTATTATTTAAAATTTCTCCACCAACAATTTGGGTAAGAATCTGTACTATTTAATGAGTTTATTATTTAAAATTACTATACAAAATCACCTAAGCCTCCACCTGCCTACAGGACTTAACAACTATTAAGATCTTCATATATTTCCTTCCAATGTTTTTTCCTATGCACTATATTTGGATTACACAATCAGATCATTGATTCAATTCTGTAGCCTAATTTTTTTCATTTAGCATTATAATACATTTATTATATAAATGTATTTGTCCTTGTTCCTGCATAGTTTTCAATTTTTTATAACTACCATTTTAATAACTCATAATTTTCCCCAAATAAATTTATCATAGTTTAGATTGGTGATCATTTGGGCTTTTTTCAATTTCTCACTATTATAAATAATAGCATCTGAAGGAATGCTTAGTCTATATATTAGATTATTTCCTTAGGACAGATTCCCAGAAGTGGAATTACTGGTCAAAATGTATATCCATTTTGGGAACCAGCAGTTAGCGTAATGGCTATGTCACTGGACTCCCACGTAGTCGACCGCGGTTCGCGTCCCGGACCCAGTGGCTTAGAACTCACGCCGGGCGCGTGTGCGTGCGTGCCCAAGATCCCAAGAGGAGAGTGGAGGAGAAGGGATTGCGGTGTGACCATCCCCCCTGGGGGGTGATTTCTCGCTTTCTGTCTCTATGTCTCTCTCTGTCTGTCTGGCGAGCGCACGCGCCCTATAGCAAAAATCTCTCCAAAAAAAAAAAAAAAAAAGTATGAATATTTTTATGGCTCTTGAGATACACTGACTAACTGCTTTCCAAAAGGGCTGTACAAATTTACACTGCTATCTCCAATAAATGGCACTTTCCTAGCAAAATGGCACTTTCCTAGCAATCTTACCAGGACAATGTATAGTATATGCACACACTGTGTGTGTATGTGTTGGTGGAAGAAAAACAAATCCCTATTGTTGTTATTGTTTTTATATAAGTGTGAAGATGAATAGTCCCTGGGTTTGTTTACTAGTCTACAGAATTTTGAATGCCACAAAGAAGTCATCCTACGTTCCTAGGCAGAGGAATAACACGATGAAAAGATTTATTTATTCTTTATAAAAAAATTGTTTATTGAGCATCTAACACTGCCAGACCCTACAAAATACAAAGGTGAATAAAGTCTATTCTCTGGCCTGGAGGAATTCACGGTCTAGTGTTGAAGACATTAGGCAAACCAGAACCTGTGTTTCATCTCGAAAAACGGCTATAATGGGAGCAACTGGGAATTCAGAGGCACATCCCTGCCCTAAGGAACAGAAAGGAAGGGTGAGGATGGAGCAGTGAAGGAGTCATCAAGAAATTCTGTTCTTGTTCTGTGTTAGCACACTCAGTTCAGAGAGAACATTTAGGAAAGAGGAAACAAAGTTATGAAAGGTTAAGTGAATAATAAGCACTGTGGTCTGGCCAGAGTCTAGGAAGAATGGAGGCTGCGGGAGATAGTACCAGACAGTGTGGCAGAGGTCAGATCAGAAAGGGCTCTGTGGCCACTAAAGAGCCTGGACCTCATGGAAGCCATCACTCATTCCATGCCATAAATAGCAGAGTTCACAGTAAGGAAGCACTCATCAAGTCTATTGAGTCTGAACTACAAATTCAATTCTTGAGAAGAGCATCCCATCTTGTGCTGATTCCTTTCTGTCTCATGTCAGAGATACAGCTTTTTGGGGTGTTTTCCATCCATTTCACCTGCACATTTGCCAGGCACATGGCAGGGGCTTCTACAATGCTCACAGACTGATTAACTGGAAGTAACTCATACAATAATACATAGACTCATAAAGCCCCTACCAATCTCAGCAGATGTTCTCTTGGCAGATGTCTTGCTTCAGAAAGCTACTTCCTTACCTTTCCCCTTCTGGCTTATCTTGCCAAAAAAAAAAAAAAAAAGGGCCTGGGTATAAGAAGTTATAAAGGGGGACAG